>NW_026690869.1:0-300000 GCF_020826845.1 Diceros bicornis minor
AGAGGGGCATGAAGTATTTTCTAGGAGTTGGACACATACCAAGTTTAGCTCAGTTCTGGGCATCTTTGAAATACCTATACAAACCTTGTTCCTACCTAGTAACTTGCATCTTTGAATGAGAATCTGCTTGCTTACAGCAACGTGCTATATGTTCTGAATGCCCGAATTGGGAATCTGTGTCAAAACTTTGTTAGGAATTATGTGATCCTTACTAGCTGGAAGTAAGGGAGATGGAGCATGAAGTTATTTCTAGGAGTTGGACACATACCAAGTTTAGCTCAGTTCTGGGCATCTTTGAAATACCTATACAAACTTGTTCCTACATAGTAACTTGCAACTTTGAATGAGAATGTGCTTGCTTACAGCAACGTGCTATATGTTCTGAATGCCCGATTTGGGAATCTGTGTCAAAACTTTGTTAGGAATTATGTGATCCTTACTAGCTGGAAGTAAGGGAGATGGGCATGAAGTTATTTCTAGGAGTTGGACACATACCAAGTTTAGCTCAGTTCTGGGCATCTTTGAAAATACCTATACAAACTTGTTCCTACATAGTAACTTGCAACTTTGAATGAGAATGTGCTTGCTTACAGCAACGTGCTATATGTTCTGAATGCCCGAATAGGGAATCTGTGTCAAAACTTTGTTAGGAATTATGTGATCCTTAGTAGCTGGAAGTAAGGGAGATGGGGCATGAAGTTATTTCTTGGAGTTGGACACATACAACGTTTAGCTCAGTTCTGGGCATCTTTGAAATACCTATACAAACTTGTTCCTACATAGTAACTTGCAACTTTGAATGAGAATGTGCTTGCTTGCAGCAACGTGCTATATGTTCTGAATGCCCGAATAGGGAATCTGTGTCAAAACTTTGTTAGGAATTATGTGATCCTTACTAGCTGGAAGTAAGGGAGATGGGGCATGAAGTTATTTCTAGGAGTTGGACACATACCAAGTTTAGCTCAGTTCTGGGCATCTTTGAAATACCTATACAAACTTGTTCCTACATAGTAACTTGCATCTTTGAATGAGAATGTGCTTGCTTACAGCAACGTGCTATATGTTCTGAATGCCCGAATTGGCAATCTGTGTCAAAACTTTGTTAGGAATTTTGTGATCCTTACCAGCTGGAAGTAAGGGAGATGGGGCATGAAGTTATTTCTAGGAGTTGGACACATACCAAGTTTAGCTCAGTTCTGGGCATCTTTGAAATACCTATACAAACTTGTTCCTACATAGTAACTTGGAACTTTGAAAGAGAATGTGCTTGCTTTCAGCAACGTGCTATATGTTCTGAATGCCCGAATTGGGAATCTGTGTCAAAACTTTGGTAGGAATTATGTGATCCTTACTAGCTGGAAGTAAGGGAGATGGGGCATGAAGTTATTTCTAGGAGTTGGACACATACCAAGTTTAGCTCAGTTCTGGGCATCTTTGAAATACCTATACAAACTTGTTCCTACATAGTAACTTGCATCTTTGAATGAGAATCTGCTTGCTTACAGCAACGTGCTATATGTTCTGAATGCCCGAATTGGGAATCTGTGTCAAAACTTTGTTAGGAATTATGTGATCCTTACTAGCTGGAAGTAAGGGAGATGGGGCATGAAGTTATTTCTAGGAGTTGGACACATACCAAGTTTAGCTCAGTTCTGGGCATCTTTGAAATACCTATACAAACTTGTTGCTACATAGTAACTTGCAACTTTGAATGAGAATGTGCTTGCCTACAGCAACGTGCTATATGTTCTGAATGCCCGAATTGGGAATCTGTGTCAAAACTTTGTTAGGAATTATGTGATCCTTACTAGCTGGAAGTAAGGGAGATGGGGCATGAAGTTATTTCTAGGAGTTGGAGACATACAACGTTTAGCTCAGTTCTGGGCATCTTTGAAATACCTATACAAAGTTGTTCCTACATAGTAACTTGCAACTTTGAATGAGAATGTGCTTGCCTACAGCAACGTGCTATATGTTCTGAATGCCCGAATTGGGAATCTGTGTCAAAACTTTGTTAGGAATTATGTGATCCTTACTAGCTGGAAGTAAGGGAGATGGGGCATGAAGTTATTTCTAGGAGTTGGACACATACCAAGTTTAGCTCAGTTCTGGGCATCTTTGAAATACCTATACAAACTTGTTCCTACATAGTAACTTGCAACTTTGAATGAGAATGTGCTTGCCTACAGCAACGTGCTATATGTTCTGAATGCCCGAATTGGGAATCTGTGTCAAAACTTTGTTAGGAATTATGTGATCCTTACTAGCTGGAAGTAAGGGAGATGGGGCATGAAGTTATTTCTAGGAGTTGGACACATACCAAGTTTAGCTCAGTTCTGGGCATCTTTGAAATACCTATACAAACTTGTTCCTACATAGTAACTTGCATCTTTCAATGAGAATGTGCTTGCTTGCAGCAACGTGCTATATGTTCTGAATGCCCGAATTGGGAATCTATGTCAAAACTTTGTTAGGAATTATGTGATCCTTACTAGCTGGAAGTAAGGGAGATGGGGCATGAAGTTATTTCTAGGAGTTGGACACATACCAAGTTTAGCTCAGTTCTGGGCATCTTTGAAATACCTATACAAACTTGTTCCTACATAGTAACTTGCAACTTTGAATGAGAATCTGCTTGCTTACAGCAACGTGCTATATGTTCTGAAGGCCCGAATTGGGAATCTGTGTCCAAACTTTGTTAGGAATTATGTGATCCTTACTAGCTGGAAGTAAGGGAGATGGGGCATGAAGTTATTTCTAGGAGTTGGACACATACCAAGTTTAGCTCAGTTCTGGGCATCTTTGAAATACCTATACAAACTTGTTCCTACATAGTAACTTGCATCTTTGAATGAGAATCTGCTTGCTTACAGCAACGTGCTATATGTTCTGAATGCCCGAATTGGGAATCTGTGTCAAAACTTTGTTAGGAATTATGTGATCCTTACTAGCTGGAAGTAAGGGAGATGGGGCATGAAGTTTTTTCTAGGAGTTGGACACATACCAAGTTTAGCTCAGTTCTGGGCATCTTTGAAATACCTATACAAACTTGTTCCTACCTAGTAACTTGCATCTTTGAATGAGAATCTGCTTGCTTACAGCAACGTGCTATATGTTCTGAATGCCCGAATTGGGAATCTGTGTCAAAACTTTGTTAGGAATTATGTGATCCTTACTAGCTGGAAGTAAGGGAGATGGAGCATGAAGTTATTTCTAGGAGTTGGACACATACCAAGTTTAGCTCAGTTCTGGGCATCTTTGAAATACCTATACAAACTTGTTCCTACATAGTAACTTGCAACTTTGAATGAGAATGTGCTTGCTTACAGCAACGTGCTATATGTTCTGAATGCCCGATTTGGGAATCTGTGTCAAAACTTTGTTAGGAATTATGTGATCCTTACTAGCTGGAAGTAAGGGAGATGGGGCATGAAGTTATTTCTAGGAGTTGGACACATACCAAGTTTAGCTCAGTTCTGGGCATCTTTGAAATACCTATACAAACTTGTTCCTACATAGTAACTTGCAACTTTGAATGAGAATGTGCTTGCTTACAGCAACGTGCTATATGTTCTGAATGCCCGAATAGGGAATCTGTGTCAAAACTTTGTTAGGAATTATGTGATCCTTAGTAGCTGGAAGTAAGGGAGATGGGGCATGAAGTTATTTCTTGGAGTTGGACACATACAACGTTTAGCTCAGTTCTGGGCATCTTTGAAATACCTATACAAACTTGTTCCTACATAGTAACTTGCAACTTTGAATGAGAATGTGCTTGCTTGCAGCAACGTGCTATATGTTCTGAATGCCCGAATAGGGAATCTGTGTCAAAACTTTGTTAGGAATTATGTGATCCTTACTAGCTGGAAGTAAGGGAGATGGGGCATGAAGTTATTTCTAGGAGTTGGACACATACCAAGTTTAGCTCAGTTCTGGGCATCTTTGAAATACCTATACAAACTTGTTCCTACATAGTAACTTGCATCTTTGAATGAGAATGTGCTTGCTTACAGCAACGTGCTATATGTTCTGAATGCCCGAATTGGCAATCTGTGTCAAAACTTTGTTAGGAATTTTGTGATCCTTACCAGCTGGAAGTAAGGGAGATGGGGCATGAAGTTATTTCTAGGAGTTGGACACATACCAAGTTTAGCTCAGTTCTGGGCATCTTTGAAATACCTATACAAACTTGTTCCTACATAGTAACTTGGAACTTTGAAAGAGAATGTGCTTGCTTTCAGCAACGTGCTATATGTTCTGAATGCCCGAATTGGGAATCTGTGTCAAAACTTTGGTAGGAATTATGTGATCCTTACTAGCTGGAAGTAAGGGAGATGGGGCATGAAGTTATTTCTAGGAGTTGGACACATACCAAGTTTAGCTCAGTTCTGGGCATCTTTGAAATACCTATACAAACTTGTTCCTACATAGTAACTTGCATCTTTGAATGAGAATCTGCTTGCTTACAGCAACGTGCTATATGTTCTGAATGCCCGAATTGGGAATCTGTGTCAAAACTTTGTTAGGAATTATGTGATCCTTACTAGCTGGAAGTAAGGGAGATGGGGCATGAAGTTATTTCTAGGAGTTGGACACATACCAAGTTTAGCTCAGTTCTGGGCATCTTTGAAATACCTATACAAACTTGTTGCTACATAGTAACTTGCAACTTTGAATGAGAATGTGCTTGCCTACAGCAACGTGCTATATGTTCTGAATGCCCGAATTGGGAATCTGTGTCAAAACTTTGTTAGGAATTATGTGATCCTTACTAGCTGGAAGTAAGGGAGATGGGGCATGAAGTTATTTCTAGGAGTTGGAGACATACAACGTTTAGCTCAGTTCTGGGCATCTTTGAAATACCTATACAAAGTTGTTCCTACATAGTAACTTGCAACTTTGAATGAGAATGTGCTTGCCTACAGCAACGTGCTATATGTTCTGAATGCCCGAATTGGGAATCTGTGTCAAAACTTTGTTAGGAATTATGTGATCCTTACTAGCTGGAAGTAAGGGAGATGGGGCATGAAGTTATTTCTAGGAGTTGGACACATACCAAGTTTAGCTCAGTTCTGGGCATCTTTGAAATACCTATACAAACTTGTTCCTACATAGTAACTTGCAACTTTGAATGAGAATGTGCTTGCCTACAGCAACGTGCTATATGTTCTGAATGCCCGAATTGGGAATCTGTGTCAAAACTTTGTTAGGAATTATGTGATCCTTACTAGCTGGAAGTAAGGGAGATGGGGCATGAAGTTATTTCTAGGAGTTGGACACATACCAAGTTTAGCTCAGTTCTGGGCATCTTTGAAATACCTATACAAACTTGTTCCTACATAGTAACTTGCATCTTTCAATGAGAATGTGCTTGCTTGCAGCAACGTGCTATATGTTCTGAATGCCCGAATTGGGAATCTATGTCAAAACTTTGTTAGGAATTATGTGATCCTTACTAGCTGGAAGTAAGGGAGATGGGGCATGAAGTTATTTCTAGGAGTTGGACACATACCAAGTTTAGCTCAGTTCTGGGCATCTTTGAAATACCTATACAAACTTGTTCCTACATAGTAACTTGCAACTTTGAATGAGAATCTGCTTGCTTACAGCAACGTGCTATATGTTCTGAAGGCCCGAATTGGGAATCTGTGTCCAAACTTTGTTAGGAATTATGTGATCCTTACTAGCTGGAAGTAAGGGAGATGGGGCATGAAGTTATTTCTAGGAGTTGGACACATACCAAGTTTAGCTCAGTTCTGGGCATCTTTGAAATACCTATACAAACTTGTTCCTACATAGTAACTTGCATCTTTGAATGAGAATCTGCTTGCTTACAGCAACGTGCTATATGTTCTGAATGCCCGAATTGGGAATCTGTGTCAAAACTTTGTTAGGAATTATGTGATCCTTACTAGCTGGAAGTAAGGGAGATGGGGCATGAAGTTATTTCTAGGAGTTGGACACATACCAAGTTTAGCTCAGTTCTGGGCATCTTTGAAATACCTATACAAACTTGTTCCTACATAGTAACTTGCATCTTTGAATGAGAATGTGCTTGCTTACAGCAACGTGCTATATGTTCTGAATGCCCGAATTGGGAATCTGTGTCAAAACTTTGTTAGGAATTATGTGATCCTTACTAGCTGGAAGTAAGGGAGATGGGGCATGAAGTTATTTCTAGGAGTTGGACACATACCAAGTTTAGCTCAGTTCTGGGCATCTTTGAAATACCTATACAAACTTGTTCCTACATAGTAACTTGCAACTTTGAATGAGAATGTGCTTGCTTACAGCAACGTGCTATATGTTCTGAATGCCCGAATTGGGAATCTGTGTCAAAACTTTGTTAGGAATTATGTGATCCTTACTAGCTGGAAGTAAGGGAGATGGGGCATGAAGTTATTTCTAGGAGTTGGACACATACCAAGTTTAGCTCAGTTCTGGGCATCTTTGAAATACCTATACAAACTTGTTCCTACATAGTAACTTGCATCTTTGAATGAGAATGTGCTTGCTTACAGCAACGTGCTATATGTTCTGAATGCCCGAATTGGGAATCTGTGTCAAAACTTTGTTAGGAATTATGTGATCCTTACTAGCTGGAAGTAAGGGAGATGGGACATGAAGTTATTTCTAGGAGTTGGACACATACCAAGTTTAGCTCAGTTCTGGGCATCTTTGAAATACCTATACAAACTTGTTCCTACATAGTAACTTGCATCTTTGAATGAGAATGTGCTTGCTTACAGCAACGTGCTATATGTTCTGAATGCCCGAATTGGCAATCTGTGTCAAAACTTTGTTAGGAATTATGTGATCCTTACTAGCTGGAAGTAAGGGAGATGGGGCATGAAGTTATTTCTAGGAGTTGGACACATACCAAGTTTAGCTCAGTTCTGGGCATCTTTGAAATACCTATACAAACTTGTTCCTACATAGTAACTTGCATCTTTGAATGAGAATCTGCTTGCTTACAGCAACGTGCTATATGTTCTGAATGTCCGAATTGGGAATCTGTGTCAAAACTTTGTTAGGAATTATGTGATCCTTACTAGCTGGAAGTAAGGGAGATGGGGCATGAAGTTATTTCTAGGAGTTGGACACATACCAAGTTTAGCTCAGTTCTGGGCATCTTTGAAATACCTATACAAACTTGTTGCTACATAGTAACTTGCATCTTTGAATGAGAATCTGCTTGCTTACAGCAACGTGCTATATGTTCTGAATGCCCGAATTGGCAATCTGTGTCAAAACTTTGTTAGGAATTATGTGATCCTTACTAGCTGGAAGTAAGGGAGATGGGGCATGAAGTTATTTCTAGGAGTTGGACACATACCAAGTTTAGCTCAGTTCTGGGCATCTTTGAAATACCTATACAAACTTGTTGCTACATAGTAACTTGCATCTTTGAATGAGAATCTGCTTGCTTACAGCAACGTGCTATATGTTCTGAATGCCCGAATTGGGAATCTGTGTCAAAACTTTGTTAGGAATTATGTGATCCTTACTAGCTGGAAGTAAGGGAGATGGGGCATGAAGTTATTTCTAGGAGTTGGACACATACCAAGTTTAGCTCAGTTCTGGGCATCTTTGAAATACCTATACAAACTTGTTCCTACATAGTAACTTGCATCTTTGAATGAGAATGTGCTTGCTTACAGCAACGTGCTATATGTTCTGAATGCCCGAATTGGGAATCTGTGTCAAAACTTTGTTAGGAATTATGTGATCCTTACTAGCTGGAAGTAAGGGAGATGGGGCATGAAGTTATTTCTAGGAGTTGGACACATACCAAGTTTAGCTCAATTCTGGGCATCTTTGAAATACCTATACAAACTTGTTCCTACATAGTAACTTGCATCTTTGAATGAGAATCTGCTTGCTTACAGCAACGTGCTATATGTTCTGAATGCCCGAATTGGGAATCTGTGTCAAAACTTTGTTAGGAGTTATGTGATCCTTACTAGCTGGAAGTAAGGGAAATGGGGCATGAAGTTATTTCTAGGAGTTGGACACATACCAAGTTTAGCTCAGTTCTGGGCATCTTTGAAATACCTATACAAACTTGTTCCTACGTAGTAACTTGCATCTTTGAATGAGAATCTGCTTGCTTACAGCAACGTGCTATATGTTCTGAATGCCCGAATTGGGAATCTGTGTCAAAACTTTGTTAGGAATTATGTGATCCTTACTAGCTGGAAGTAAGGGAGATGGGGCATGAAGTTATTTCTAGGAGTTGGACACATACCAAGTTTAGCTCAGTTCTGGGCATCTTTGAAATACCTATGCAAACATGTTCCTACATAGTAACTTGCATCTTTGAATGAGAATGTGCTTGCTTACAGCAACGTGCTATATGTTCTGAATGCCCGAATTGGGAATCTGTGTCAAAACTTTGTTAGGAATTATGTGATCCTTACTAGCTGGATGTAAGGGAGATGGGGCATGAAGTTATTTCTAGGAGTTGGACACATACCAAGTTTAGCTCAGTTCTGGGCATCTTTGAAATACCTATACAAACTTGTTCCTACATAGTAACTTGCAACTTTGAATGAGAATGTGCTTGCTTACAGCAACGTGCTATATGTTCTGAATGCCCGAATTGGGAATCTGTGTCAAAACTTTGTTAGGAATTATGTGATCCTTACTAGCTGGAAGTAAGGGAGATGGGGCATGAAGTTATTTCTAGGAGTTGGACACATACCAAGTTTAGCTCAGTTCTGGGCATCTTTGAAATACCTATACAAAGTTGTTCCTACATAGTAACTTGCAACTTTGAATGAGAATGTGCTTGCCTACAGCAACGTGCTATATGTTCTGAATGCCCGAATTGGGAATCTGTGTCAAAACTTTGTTAGGAATTATGTGATCCTTACTAGCTGGAAGTAAGGGAGATGGGGCATGAAGTTATTTCTAGGAGTTGGACACATACCAAGTTTAGCTCAGTTCTGGTCATCTTTGAAATACCTATACAAACTTGTTCCTACATAGTAACTTGCAACTTTGAATGAGAATGTGCTTGCTTACAGCAACGTGCTATATGTTCTGAATGCCCGAATTGGGAATCTGTGTCAAAACTTTGTTAGGAATTATGTGATCCTTACTAGCTGGAAGTAAGGGAGATGGGGCATGAAGTTATTTCTTGGAGTTGGACAAATACCAAGTTTAGCTCAGTTCTGGGCATCTTTGAAATACCTATACAAACTTGTTCCTACATAGTAACTTGCATCTTTGAATGAGAATCTGCTTGCTTACAGCAACGTGCTATATGTTCTGAATGCCCGAATTGGCAATCTGTGTCAAAACTTTGTTAGGAGTTATGTGATCCTTACTAGCTGGAAGTAAGGGAGATGGGGCATGAAGTTATTTCTAGGAGTTGGACACATACCAAGTTTAGCTCAGTTCTGGGCATCTTTGAAATACCTATACAAACTTGTTCCTACATAGTAACTTGCATCTTTGAATGAGAATCTGCTTGCTTACAGCAACGTGCTATATGTTCTGAATGCCCGAATTGGGAATCTGTGTCAAAACTTTGTTAGGAGTTATGTGATCCTTACTAGCTGGAAGTAAGGGAGATGGGGCATGAAGTTATTTCTTGGAGTTGGACACATACCAAGTTTAGCTCAGTTCTGGGCATCTTTGAAATACCTATACAAACTTGTTCCTACATAGTAACTTGCATCTTTGAATGAGAATCTGCTTGCTTACAGCAACGTGCTATATGTTCTGAATGCCCGAATTGGCAATCTGTGTCAAATCTTTGTTAGGAGTTATGTGATCCTTACTAGCTGGAAGTAAGGGAGATGGGGCATGAAGTTATTTCTAGGAGTTGGACACATACCAAGTTTAGCTCAGTTCTGGGCATCTTTGAAATACCTATACAAACTTGTTCCTACATAGTAACTTGCATCTTTGATTGAGAATCTGCTTGCTTACAGCAACGTGCTATATGTTCTGAATGCCGGAATTGGGAATCTGTGTCAAAACTTTGTTAGGAATTATGTGATCCTTACTAGCTGGAAGTAAGGGAGATGGGGCATGAAGTTATTTCTAGGAGTAGGACACATACCAACTTTAGCTGAGTTCTGGGCATCTTTGAAATACCTATAAAAACTTGTTCCTACATAGTAACTTGCATCTTTGAATGAGAATGTGCTTGCTTACAGCAACGTGCTATATGTTCTGAATGCCCGAATTGGGAATCTGTGTCAAAACTTTGTTAGGAATTATGTGATCCTTACTAGCTGGAAGTAAGGGAGATGGGGCATGAAGTTATTTCTAGGAGTTGGACACATACCAAGTTTAGCTCAGTTCTGGGCATCTTTGAAATACCTATACAAACTTGTTCCTACATAGTAACTTGCATCTTTCAATGAGAATCTGCTTGCTTACAGCAACGTGCTATATGTTCTGAATGCCCGAATTGGCAATCCGTGTCAAAACTTTGTTAGGAGTTATGTGATCCTTACTAGCTGGAAGTAAGGGAGATGGGGCATGAAGTTATTTCTAGGAGTTGGACACATACCAAGTTTAGCTCAGTTCTGGGCATCTTTGAAATACCTATACAAACTTGTTCCTACATAGTAACTTGCATCTTTGAATGAGAATCTGCTTGCTTACAGCAACGTGCTATATGTTCTGAATGCCCGAATTGGCAATCTGTGTCAAAACTTTGTTAGGAGTTATGTGATCCTTACTAGCTGGAAGTAAGGGAGATGGGGCATGAAGTTATTTCTAGGAGTTGGACACATACCAAGTTTAGCTCAGTTCTGGGCATCTTTGAAATACCTATACAAACTTGTTCCTACATAGTAACTTGCATCTTTGAATGAGAATCTGCTTGCTTACAGCAACGTGCTATATGTTCTGAATGCCCGAATTGGGAATCTGTGTCAAAACTTTGTTAGGAATTATGTGATCCTTACTAGCTGGAAGTAAGGGAGATGGAGCATGAAGTTATTTCTAGGAGTAGGACACATACCAAGTTTAGCTCAGTTCTGGGCATCTTTGAAATACCTATACAAACTTGTTCCTACATAGTAACTTGCATCTTTGAATGAGAATCTGCTTGCTTACAGCAACGTGCTATATGTTCTGAATGCCCGAATTGGCAATCCGTGTCAAAACTTTGTTAGGAGTTATGTGATCCTTACTAGCTGGAAGTAAGGGAGATGGGGCATGAAGTTATTTCTAGGAGTTGGACACATACCAAGTTTAGCTCAGTTCTGCGCATCTTTGAAATACCTATACAAACTTGTTCCTACATAGTAACTTGCATCTTTGAATGAGAATCTGCTTGCTTACAGCAACGTGCTATATGTTCTGAATGCCCGAATTGGGAATCTGTGTCAAAACTTTGTTAGGAATTATGTGGTCCTTACTAGCTGGAAGTAAGGCAGATGGGGCATGAAGTTATTTCTAGGAGTAGGACACATACCAAGTTTAGCTCAGTTCTGGGCATCATTGAAATACCTATACAAACTTGTTCCTACATAGTAACTTGCATCTTTGAATGAGAATGTGCTTGCTTACAGCAACGTGCTATATGTTCTGAATGCCCGAATTGGGAATCTGTGTCAAAACTTTGTTAGGAATTATGTGATCCTTACTAGCTGGAAGTAAGGGAGATGGGGCATGAAGTTATTTCTAGGAGTTGGACACATACCAAGTTTAGCTCAGTTATGGGCATCTTTGAAATACCTATACAAACTTGTTCCTACATAGTAACTTGCAACTTTGAATGAGAATGTGCTTGCTTACAGCAACGTGCTATATGTTCTGAATGCCCGAATTGGGAATCTGTGTCAAAACTTTGTTAGGAGTTATGTGATCCTTACTAGCTGGAAGTAAGGGAGATGGGGCATGAAGTTATTTCTTGGAGTTGGACACATACCAAGTTTAGCTCAGTTCTGGGCATCTTTGAAATACCTATACAAACTTGTTCCTACATAGTAACTTGCATCTTTGAACGAGAATGTGCTTGCTTACAGCAACGTGCTATATGTTCTGAATGCCCGAATTGGCAATCTGTGTCAAAACTTTGTTAGGAATTATGTGATCCTTACTAGCTGGAAGTAAGGGAGATGGGGCATGAAGTTATTTCTAGGAGTTGGACACATACCAAGTTTAGCTCAGTTCTGGGCATCTTTGAAATACCTATACAAACTTGTTCCTACATAGTAATTTGCAACTTTGAATGAGAATGTGCTTGCTTGCAGCAACGTGCTATATGTTCTGAATGCCCGAATAGGGAATCTGTGTCAAAACTTTGTTAGAAATTATGTGATCCTTACTAGCTGGAAGTAAGGGAGATGGGGCATGAAGTTATTTCTAGGAGTTGGACACATACCAAGTTTAGCTCAGTTCTGGGCATCTTTGAAATACCTATACAAACTTGTTCCTACCTAGTAACTTGCAACTTTGAATGAAAATGTGCTTGCTTACAGCAACGTGCTATAGGTTCTGAATGCCCGAATTGGGAATCTGTGTCAAAACTTTGTTAGGAATTATGTGATCCTTACTAGCTGGAAGTAAGGGAGATGGGGCATGAAGTTATTTCTAGGAGTTGGACACATACCAAGTTTAGCTCAGTTCTGGGCATCTTTGAAATACCTATACAAACTTGTTCCTACATAGTAACTTGCAACTTTGAATGAAAATGTGCTTGCTTACAGCAACGTGCTATATTTTCTGAATGCCCGAATTGGGAATCTGTGTCAAAACATTGTTAGGAATTATGTGATCCTTACTAGCTGGAAGTAAGGGAGATGGGGCATGAAGTTATTTCTAGGAGTTGGACACATACCAAGTTTAGCTCAGTTCTGGGCATCTTTGAAATACCTATACAAACTTGTTCCTACCTAGTAACTTGCATCTTTGAATGAGAATCTGCTTGCTTACAGCAACGTGCTATATGTTCTGAATGCCCGAATTGGGAATCTGTGTCAAAACTTTGTTAGGAATTATGTGATCCTTACTAGCTGGAAGTAAGGGAGATGGGGCATGAAGTTATTTCTAGGAGTTGGACACATACCTAGTTTAGCTCAGTTCTGGGCATCTTTGAAATACCTATACAAACTTGTTCCTACATAGTAACTTGCAACTTTGAATGAGAATGTGCTTGCTTACAGCAACGTGCTATAGGTTCTGAATGCCCGAATTGGGAATCTGTGTCAAAACTTTGTTAGGAATTATGTGATCCTTACTAGTTGGAAGTAAGGGAGATGGGGCATGAAGTTATTTCTAGGAGTTGGACACATACCAAGTTTAGCTCAGTTCTGGGCATCTTTGAAATACCTATACAAACTTGTTCCTACATAGTAACTTGCAACTTTGAATGAGAATGTGCTTGCTTGCAGCAACGTGCTATATGTTCTGAATGCCCGAATAGGGAATCTGTGTCAAAACTTTGTTAGGAATTATGTGATCCTTACTAGCTGGAAGTAAGGGAGATGGGGCATGAAGTTATTTCTAGGAGTTGGACACATACCAAGTTTAGCTCAGTTCTGGGCATCTTTGAAATACCTATACAAACTTGTTCCTACATAGTAACTTGCATCTTTGAATGAAAATGTGCTTGCTTGCAGCAACTGCTATATGTTCTGAATGCCCGAATTGGGAATCTGTGTCAAAACTTTGTTAGGAATTATGTGATCCTTACTAGCTGGAAGTAAGGGAGATGGGGCATGAAGTTATTTCTTGGAGTTGGAGACATACCAAGTTTAGCTCAGTTCTGGGCATCTTTGAAATATCTATACAAACTTGTTCCTACATAGTAACTTGCATCTTTGAATGAGAATGTGCTTGCTTACACCAACGTGCTATATGTTCTGAATGCCCGAATTGGGAATCTGTGTCAAAACTTTGTTAGGAATTATGTGATCCTTACTAGCTGGAAGTAAGGGAGATGGGGCATGAAGTTATTTCTAGGAGTTGGACACATACCAAGTTTAGCTCAGTTCTGGGCATCTTTGAAATACCTATACAAACTTGTTCCTACATAGTAACTTTCAACTTTGAATGAGAATGTGCTTGCTTACAGCAACGTGCTATATGTTCTGAATGCCCGAATTGGGAATCTGTGTCAAAACTTTGTTAGGAATTATGTGATCCTTACTAGCTGGAAGTAAGGGAGATGGGGCATGAAGTTATTTCTAGGAGTTGGACACATACCAAGTTTAGCTCAGTTCTGGGCATCTTTGAAATACCTATACAAACTTGTTCCTACATAGTAACTTGCATCTTTGAATGAGAATGTGCTTGCTTACAGCAACGTGCTATATGTTCTGAATGCCCGAATTGGCAATCTGTGTCAAAACTTTGTTAGGAATTATGTGATCCTTACTAGCTGGAAGTAAGGGAGATGGGGCATGAAGTTATTTCTAGGAGTTGGACACATACCAAGTTTAGCTCAGTTCTGGGCATTTTTGAAATACCTATACAAACTTGTTCCTACATAGTAACTTGCAACTTTGAATGAGAATGTGCTTGCTTGCAGCAACGTGCTATATGTTCTGAATGCCCGAATAGGGAATCTGTGTCAAAACTTTGTTAGGAGTTATGTGATCCTTACTAGGTGGAAGTAAGGGAGATGGAGCATGAAGTTATTTCTTGGAGTTGGACACATACCAAGTTTAGCTCAGTTCTGGGCATCTTTGAAATACCTATACAAACTTGTTCCTACCTAGTAACTTGCATCTTGGAATGAGAATGTGCTTGCTTGCAGCAACGTGCTATATGTTCTGAATGCCCGAATAGGGAATCTGTGTCAAAACTTTGTTAGAAATTATGTGATCCTTACTAGCTGGAAGTAAGGGAGATGGGGCATGAAGTTATTTCTAGGAGTTGGACACATACCAAGTTTAGCTCAGTTCTGGGCATCTTTGAAATACCTATACAAACTTGTTCCTACCTAGTAACTTGCATCTTTGAATGAGAATCTGCTTGTTTATAGCAACGTGCTATATGTTCTGAATGCCCGAATAGGGAATCTGTGTCAAAACTTTGTTAGGAATTATGTGATCCTTACTAGCTGGAAGTAAGGGAGATGTTGCATGAAGTTATTTCTAGGAGTTGGAAACATACCAAGTTTAGCTCAGTTCTGGGCATCTTTGAAATACCTATACAAACTTGTTCCTACATAGTAACTTGAAACTTTGAATGAAAATGTGCTTGCTTACAGCAACGTGCTATATGTTCTGAATGCCCGAATTGGGAATCTGTGTCAAAACATTGTTAGGAATTATGTGATCCTTACTAGCTGGAAGTAAGGGAGATGGGGCATGAAGTTTTTTCTAGGAGTTGGACACATACCAAGTTTAGCTCAGTTCTGGGCATCTTTGAAATACCTATACAAACTTGTTCCTACCTAGTAACTTGCATCTTTGAATGAGAATCTGCTTGCTTACAGCAACGTGCTATATGTTCTGAATGCCCGAATTGGGAATCTGTGTCAAAACTTTGTTAGGAATTATGTGATCCTTACTAGCTGGAAGTAAGGGAGATGGAGCATGAAGTTATTTCTAGGAGTTGGACACATACCAAGTTTAGCTCAGTTCTGGGCATCTTTGAAATACCTATACAAACTTGTTCCTACATAGTAACTTGCAACTTTGAATGAGAATGTGCTTGCTTACAGCAACGTGCTATATGTTCTGAATGCCCGATTTGGGAATCTGTGTCAAAACTTTGTTAGGAATTATGTGATCCTTACTAGCTGGAAGTAAGGGAGATGGGGCATGAAGTTATTTCTAGGAGTTGGACACATACCAAGTTTAGCTCAGTTCTGGGCATCTTTGAAATACCTATACAAACTTGTTCCTACATAGTAACTTGCAACTTTGAATGAGAATGTGCTTGCTTACAGCAACGTGCTATATGTTCTGAATGCCCGAATAGGGAATCTGTGTCAAAACTTTGTTAGGAATTATGTGATCCTTAGTAGCTGGAAGTAAGGGAGATGGGGCATGAAGTTATTTCTTGGAGTTGGACACATACAACGTTTAGCTCAGTTCTGGGCATCTTTGAAATACCTATACAAACTTGTTCCTACATAGTAACTTGCAACTTTGAATGAGAATGTGCTTGCTTGCAGCAACGTGCTATATGTTCTGAATGCCCGAATAGGGAATCTGTGTCAAAACTTTGTTAGGAATTATGTGATCCTTACTAGCTGGAAGTAAGGGAGATGGGGCATGAAGTTATTTCTAGGAGTTGGACACATACCAAGTTTAGCTCAGTTCTGGGCATCTTTGAAATACCTATACAAACTTGTTCCTACATAGTAACTTGCATCTTTGAATGAGAATGTGCTTGCTTACAGCAACGTGCTATATGTTCTGAATGCCCGAATTGGCAATCTGTGTCAAAACTTTGTTAGGAATTTTGTGATCCTTACCAGCTGGAAGTAAGGGAGATGGGGCATGAAGTTATTTCTAGGAGTTGGACACATACCAAGTTTAGCTCAGTTCTGGGCATCTTTGAAATACCTATACAAACTTGTTCCTACATAGTAACTTGGAACTTTGAAAGAGAATGTGCTTGCTTTCAGCAACGTGCTATATGTTCTGAATGCCCGAATTGGGAATCTGTGTCAAAACTTTGGTAGGAATTATGTGATCCTTACTAGCTGGAAGTAAGGGAGATGGGGCATGAAGTTATTTCTAGGAGTTGGACACATACCAAGTTTAGCTCAGTTCTGGGCATCTTTGAAATACCTATACAAACTTGTTCCTACATAGTAACTTGCATCTTTGAATGAGAATGTGCTTGCTTGCAGCAACGTGCTATATGTTCTGAATGCCCGAATTGGGAATCTATGTCAAAACTTTGTTAGGAATTATGTGATCCTTACTAGCTGGAAGTAAGGGAGATGGGGCATGAAGTTATTTCTAGGAGTTGGACACATACCAAGTTTAGCTCAGTTCTGGGCATCTTTGAAATACCTATACAAACTTGTTCCTACATAGTAACTTGCAACTTTGAATGAAAATGTGCTTGCTTACAGCAACGTGCTATATGTTCTGAATGCCCGAATTGGGAATCTGTGTCAAAACTTTGTTAGGAATTATGTGATCCTTACTAGCTGGAAGTAAGGGGGATGGGGCATGAAGTTATTTCTAGGAGTTGGACACATACCAAGTTTAGCTCAGTTCTGGGCATCTTTGAAATACCTATACAAACTTGTTCCTACATAGTAACTTGCAACTTTGAATGAAAATGTGCTTGCTTACAGCAACGTGCTATATGTTCTGAATGCCCGAATTGGGAATCTGTGTCAAAACGTTGTTAGGAATTATGTGATCCTTACTAGCTGGAAGTAAGGGAGATGGAGCATGAAGTTATTTCTAGGAGTTGGACACATAGCAAGTTTACCTCAGTTCTGGGCCTCTTTGAAATACCTATACAAACTTGTTCCTACATAGAAACTTGCATCTTTGAATGAGAATGTGCTTGCTTACAGCAACGTGCTATATGTTCTGAACGCCCGAATTGGCAATCTGTGTCAAAACTTTGTTAGGAATTATGTGATCCTTACTAGCTGGAAGTAAGGGAGATGGGGCATGAAGTTATTTCTAGGAGTTGGACACATAGCAAGTTTAGCTCAGTTCTGGGCATCTTTGAAATACCTATACAAACTTGTTCCTACATAGTAACTTGCATCTTTGAATGGGAATCTGCTTGCTTACAGCAACGTGCTATATGTTCTGAATGCCCGAATGGGGAATCTGTGTCAAAACTTTGTTAGGAATTATGTGATCCTTACTAGCTGGAAGTAAGGGAGATGGGGCATGATGTTATTTCTAGGAGTTGGACACATACCAAGTTTAGCTCAGTTCTGGGCATCTTTGAAATACCTATACAAACTTGTTCCTACCTAGTAACTTGCAACTTTGAATGAAAATGTGCTTGCTTACAGCAACGTGCTATATGTTGTGAATGCCCGAATTGGGAATCTGTGTCAAAACTTTGTTAGGAATTATGTGATCCTTACTAGCTGGAAGAAAGGGAGATGGGGCATGAAGTTATTTCTGGGAGTTGGACACATACCAAGTTTAGCTCAGTTCTGGGCATCTTTGAAATACCTATGCAAACTTGTTCCTACATAGTAACTTGCAACTTTGAATGAAAATGTGCTTGCTTACAGCAACGTGGTATATGTTCTGAATGCCCGAATTGGCAATCTGTGTCAAAACATTGTTAGGAATTATGTGATCCTTACTAGCTGGAAGTAAGGGAGATGGGGCATGAAGTTATTTCTAGGAGTTGGACACATACCAAGTTTAGCTCAGTTCTGGGCATCTTTGAAATACCTATACAAACTTGTTCCTACCTAGTAACTTGCATCTTTGAATGAGAATCTGCTTGCTTACAGCAACGTGCTATATGTTCTGAATGCCCGAATTGGGAATCTGTGTCAAAACTTTGTTAGGAATTAAGTGATCCTTACTAGCTGGAAGTAAGGGAGATGGGGCATGAAGTTATTTCTAGGATTTGGACACATACCAAGTTTAGCTCAGTTCTGGGCATCTTTGAAATACCTATACAAACTTGTTCATACATAGTAACTTGCAACTTTGAATGAGAATGTGCTTGCTTACAGCAACGTGCTATATGTTCTGAATGCCCGAATTGGGATTCTGTGTCAAAACTTTGTTAGGAATTATGTGATCCTTACTAGCTGGAAGTAAGGGAGATGGGGCATGAAGTTATTTCTAGGAGTTGGACACATACCAAGTTTAGCTCAGTTCTGGGCATCTTTGAAATACCTATACAAACTTGTTCCTACATAGTAACTTGCAACTTTGAATGAGAATGTGCTTGCTTACAGCAAAGTGCTATATGTTCTGAATGCCCGAATAGGGAATCTGTGTCAAAACTTTGTTAGGAATTATGTGATCCTTACTAGCTGGAAGTAAGGGAGATGGGGCATTAAGTTATTTCTAGGAGTTGGACACATACAACGTTTAGCTCAGTTCTGGGCATCTTTGAAATACCTATACAAACTTGTTCCTACATAGTAACTTGCATCTTTGAATGAGAATGTGCTTGCTTGCAGCAACGTGCTATATGTTCTGAATGCCCGAATTGGCAATCTGTGTCAAAACTTTGTTAGGAATTATGTGATCCTTACTAGCTGGAAGTAAGGGAGATGGGGCATGAAGTTATTTCTAGGAGTTGGACACATACCAAGTTTAGCTCAGTTCTGGGCATCTTTGAAATACCTATACAAACTTGTTCCTACATAGTAACTTGCAACTTTGAATGAGAATGTGCTTGCTTGCAGCAACGTGCTATATGTTCTGAATGCCCGAATAGGGAATCTGTGTCAAAACTTTGTGAGGAATTATGTGATCCTTACTAGCTGGAAGTAAGGGAGATGGGGCATGAAGTTATTTCTAGGAGTTGGACACATACCAAGTTTAGCTCAGTTCTGGGCATCTTTGAAATACCTATACAAACTTGTTCCTACATAGTAACTTGCAACTTTGAATGAGAATGTGCTTGCTTGCAGCAACGTGCTATAAGTTCTGAATGCCCGAATTGGGAATCTGTGTCAAAACTTTGTTAGGAATTATGTGATCCTTACTAGCTGGAAGTAAGGGAGATGGGGCATGAAGTTATTTCTAGGAGTTGGACACATACCAAGTTTAGCTCAGTTCTGGGCATCTTGGAAATACCTATACAAACTTGTTCCTACATAGTAACTTGCATCTTTGAATGAGAATGTGCTTGCTTGCAGCAACGTGCTATATGTTCTGAATGCCCGAATTGGGAATCTGTGTCAAAACTTTGTTAGGAATTATGTGATCCTTACTAGCTGTAAGTAAGGGAGATGGGGCATGAAGTTATTTCTTGGAGTTGGAGACATACCAAGTTTAGCTCAGTTCTGGGCATCTTTGAAATACCTATACAAACTTGTTCCTACATAGTAACTTGCATCTTTGAATGAGAATGTGCTTGCTTACAGCAACGTGCTATATGTTCTGAATGCCCGAATTGGGAATCTGTGTCAAAACTTTGGTAGGAATTATGTGATCCTTACTAGCTGGAAGTAAGGGAGATGGGGCATGAAGTTATTTCTAGGAGTTGGACAAATACCAAGTTTAGCTCAGTTCTGGGCATCTTTGAAATACCTATACAAACTTGTTCCTACATAGTAACTTTCAACTTTGAATGAGAATGTGCTTGCTTACAGCAACGTGCTATATGTTCTGAATGCCCGAATTGGGAATCTGTGTCAAAACTTTGTTAGGAATTATGTGATCCTTACTAGCTGGAAGTAAGGGAGATGGGGCATGAAGTTATTTCTAGGAGTTGGACACATACCAAGTTTAGCTCAGTTCTGGGCATCTTTGAAATACCTATACAAACTTGTTCCTACATAGTAACTTGCATCTTTGAATGAGAATGTGCTTGCTTACAGCAACGTGCTATATGTTCTGAATGCCCGAATTGGCAATCTGTGTCAAAACTTTGTTAGGAATTATGTGATCCTTACTAGCTGGAAGTAAGGGAGATGGGGCATGAAGTTATTTCTAGGAGTTGGACACATACCAAGTTTAGCTCAGTTCTGGGCATTTTTGAAATACCTATACAAACTTGTTCCTACCTAGTAACTTGCAACTTTGAATGAGAATGTGCGTGCTTACAGCAACGTGCTATATGTTCTGAATGCCCGAATAGGGAATCTGTGTCAAAACTTTGTTAGGAATTATGTGATCCTTACTAGGTGGAAGTAAGGGAGATGGAGCATGAAGTTATTTCTTGGAGTTGGACACATACCAAGTTTAGCTCAGTTCTGGGCATCTTTGAAATACCTATACAAACTTGTTCCTACCTAGTAACTTGCATCTTGGAATGAGAATGTGCTTGCTTGCAGCAACGTGCTATATGTTCTGAATGCCCGAATAGGGAATCTGTGTCAAAACTTTGTTAGAAATTATGTGATCCTTACTAGCTGGAAGTAAGGGAGATGGGGCATGAAGTTATTTCTAGGAGTTGGACACATACCAAGTTTAGCTCAGTTCTGGGCATCTTTGAAATACCTATACAAACTTGTTCCTACCTCGTAACTTGCATCTTTGAATGAGTATCTGCTTGTTTATAGCAACGTGCTATATGTTCTGAATGCCCGAATAGGGAATCTGTGTCAAAACTTTGTTAGGAATTATGTGATCCTTACTAGCTGGAAGTAAGGGAGATGTTGCATGAAGTTATTTCTAGGAGTTGGACACATACCAAGTTTAGCTCAGTTCTGGGCATCTTTGAAATACCTATACAAACTTGTTCCTACATAGTAACTTGCAACTTTGAATGAAAATGTGCTTGCTTACAGCAACTTGCTATATGTTCTGAATGCCCGAATTGGGAATCTGTGTCAAAACATTGTTAGGAATTATGTGATCCTTACTAGCTGGAAGTAAGGGAGATGGGGCATGAAGTTATTTCTAGGAGTTGGACACATACCAAGTTTAGCTCAGTTCTGGGCATCTTTGAAATACCTATACAAACTTGTTCCTACCTTGTAACTTGCATCTTTGAATGAGAATCTGCTTGCTTACAGCAACGTGCTATATGTTCTGAATGCCCGAATTGGGAATCTGTGTCAAAACTTTGTTAGGAATTATGTGATCCTTACTAGCTGGAAGTAAGGGAGATGGGGCATGAAGTTATTTCTAGGAGTTGGACACATACCAAGTATAGCTCAGTTCTGGGCATCTTTGAAATACCTATACAAACTTGTTCCTACATAGTAACTTGCAACTTTGAATGAGAATGTGCTTGCTTACAGCAACGTGCTATATGTTCTGAATGCCCGAATTGGGAATCTGTGTCAAAACTTTGTTAGGAATTATGTGATCCTTACTAGCTGGAAGTAAGGGAGATGGGGCATGAAGTTATTTCTAGGAGTTGGACACATACCAAGTTTAGCTCAGTTCTGGGCATCTTTGAAATACCTATACAAACTTGTTCCTACATAGTAACTTGCATCTTTGAATGAGAATCTGCTTGCTTACAGCAACGTGCTATATGTTCTGAATGCCCGAATTGGCAATCTGTGTCAAAACTTTGTTAGGAGTTATGTGATCCTTACTAGCTGGAAGTAAGGGAGATGGGGCATGAAGTTATTTCTAGGAGTTGGACACATACCAAGTTTAGCTCAGTTCTGGGCATCTTTGAAATACCTATACAAACTTGTTCCTACATAGTAACTTGCATCTTTGAATGAGAATCTGCTTGCTTACAGCAACGTGCTATATGTTCTGAATGCCCGAATTGGGAATCTGTGTCAAAACTTTGTTAGGAATTATGTGATCCTTACTAGCTGGAAGTAAGGGAGATGGAGCATGAAGTTATTTCTAGGAGTAGGACACATACCAAGTTTAGCTCAGTTCTGGGCATCTTTGAAATACCTATACAAACTTGTTCCTACATAGTAACTTGCATCTTTGAATGAGAATCTGCTTGCTTACAGCAACGTGCTATATGTTCTGAATGCCCGAATTGGCAATCCGTGTCAAAACTTTGTTAGGAGTTATGTGATCCTTACTAGCTGGAAGTAAGGGAGATGGGGCATGAAGTTATTTCTAGGAGTTGGACACATACCAAGTTTAGCTCAGTTCTGCGCATCTTTGAAATACCTATACAAACTTGTTCCTACATAGTAACTTGCATCTTTGAATGAGAATCTGCTTGCTTACAGCAACGTGCTATATGTTCTGAATGCCCGAATTGGGAATCTGTGTCAAAACTTTGTTAGGAATTATGTGGTCCTTACTAGCTGGAAGTAAGGCAGATGGGGCATGAAGTTATTTCTAGGAGTAGGACACATACCAAGTTTAGCTCAGTTCTGGGCATCATTGAAATACCTATACAAACTTGTTCCTACATAGTAACTTGCATCTTTGAATGAGAATGTGCTTGCTTACAGCAACGTGCTATATGTTCTGAATGCCCGAATTGGGAATCTGTGTCAAAACTTTGTTAGGAATTATGTGATCCTTACTAGCTGGAAGTAAGGGAGATGGGGCATGAAGTTATTTCTAGGAGTTGGACACATACCAAGTTTAGCTCAGTTATGGGCATCTTTGAAATACCTATACAAACTTGTTCCTACATAGTAACTTGCAACTTTGAATGAGAATGTGCTTGCTTACAGCAACGTGCTATATGTTCTGAATGCCCGAATTGGGAATCTGTGTCAAAACTTTGTTAGGAGTTATGTGATCCTTACTAGCTGGAAGTAAGGGAGATGGGGCATGAAGTTATTTCTTGGAGTTGGACACATACCAAGTTTAGCTCAGTTCTGGGCATCTTTGAAATACCTATACAAACTTGTTCCTACATAGTAACTTGCATCTTTGAACGAGAATGTGCTTGCTTACAGCAACGTGCTATATGTTCTGAATGCCCGAATTGGCAATCTGTGTCAAAACTTTGTTAGGAATTATGTGATCCTTACTAGCTGGAAGTAAGGGAGATGGGGCATGAAGTTATTTCTAGGAGTTGGACACATACCAAGTTTAGCTCAGTTCTGGGCATCTTTGAAATACCTATACAAACTTGTTCCTACATAGTAATTTGCAACTTTGAATGAGAATGTGCTTGCTTGCAGCAACGTGCTATATGTTCTGAATGCCCGAATAGGGAATCTGTGTCAAAACTTTGTTAGAAATTATGTGATCCTTACTAGCTGGAAGTAAGGGAGATGGGGCATGAAGTTATTTCTAGGAGTTGGACACATACCAAGTTTAGCTCAGTTCTGGGCATCTTTGAAATACCTATACAAACTTGTTCCTACCTAGTAACTTGCAACTTTGAATGAAAATGTGCTTGCTTACAGCAACGTGCTATAGGTTCTGAATGCCCGAATTGGGAATCTGTGTCAAAACTTTGTTAGGAATTATGTGATCCTTACTAGCTGGAAGTAAGGGAGATGGGGCATGAAGTTATTTCTAGGAGTTGGACACATACCAAGTTTAGCTCAGTTCTGGGCATCTTTGAAATACCTATACAAACTTGTTCCTACATAGTAACTTGCAACTTTGAATGAAAATGTGCTTGCTTACAGCAACGTGCTATATTTTCTGAATGCCCGAATTGGGAATCTGTGTCAAAACATTGTTAGGAATTATGTGATCCTTACTAGCTGGAAGTAAGGGAGATGGGGCATGAAGTTATTTCTAGGAGTTGGACACATACCAAGTTTAGCTCAGTTCTGGGCATCTTTGAAATACCTATACAAACTTGTTCCTACCTAGTAACTTGCATCTTTGAATGAGAATCTGCTTGCTTACAGCAACGTGCTATATGTTCTGAATGCCCGAATTGGGAATCTGTGTCAAAACTTTGTTAGGAATTATGTGATCCTTACTAGCTGGAAGTAAGGGAGATGGGGCATGAAGTTATTTCTAGGAGTTGGACACATACCTAGTTTAGCTCAGTTCTGGGCATCTTTGAAATACCTATACAAACTTGTTCCTACATAGTAACTTGCAACTTTGAATGAGAATGTGCTTGCTTACAGCAACGTGCTATAGGTTCTGAATGCCCGAATTGGGAATCTGTGTCAAAACTTTGTTAGGAATTATGTGATCCTTACTAGTTGGAAGTAAGGGAGATGGGGCATGAAGTTATTTCTAGGAGTTGGACACATACCAAGTTTAGCTCAGTTCTGGGCATCTTTGAAATACCTATACAAACTTGTTCCTACATAGTAACTTGCAACTTTGAATGAGAATGTGCTTGCTTGCAGCAACGTGCTATATGTTCTGAATGCCCGAATAGGGAATCTGTGTCAAAACTTTGTTAGGAATTATGTGATCCTTACTAGCTGGAAGTAAGGGAGATGGGGCATGAAGTTATTTCTAGGAGTTGGACACATACCAAGTTTAGCTCAGTTCTGGGCATCTTTGAAATACCTATACAAACTTGTTCCTACATAGTAACTTGCATCTTTGAATGAAAATGTGCTTGCTTGCAGCAACTGCTATATGTTCTGAATGCCCGAATTGGGAATCTGTGTCAAAACTTTGTTAGGAATTATGTGATCCTTACTAGCTGGAAGTAAGGGAGATGGGGCATGAAGTTATTTCTTGGAGTTGGAGACATACCAAGTTTAGCTCAGTTCTGGGCATCTTTGAAATATCTATACAAACTTGTTCCTACATAGTAACTTGCATCTTTGAATGAGAATGTGCTTGCTTACACCAACGTGCTATATGTTCTGAATGCCCGAATTGGGAATCTGTGTCAAAACTTTGTTAGGAATTATGTGATCCTTACTAGCTGGAAGTAAGGGAGATGGGGCATGAAGTTATTTCTAGGAGTTGGACACATACCAAGTTTAGCTCAGTTCTGGGCATCTTTGAAATACCTATACAAACTTGTTCCTACATAGTAACTTTCAACTTTGAATGAGAATGTGCTTGCTTACAGCAACGTGCTATATGTTCTGAATGCCCGAATTGGGAATCTGTGTCAAAACTTTGTTAGGAATTATGTGATCCTTACTAGCTGGAAGTAAGGGAGATGGGGCATGAAGTTATTTCTAGGAGTTGGACACATACCAAGTTTAGCTCAGTTCTGGGCATCTTTGAAATACCTATACAAACTTGTTCCTACATAGTAACTTGCATCTTTGAATGAGAATGTGCTTGCTTACAGCAACGTGCTATATGTTCTGAATGCCCGAATTGGCAATCTGTGTCAAAACTTTGTTAGGAATTATGTGATCCTTACTAGCTGGAAGTAAGGGAGATGGGGCATGAAGTTATTTCTAGGAGTTGGACACATACCAAGTTTAGCTCAGTTCTGGGCATTTTTGAAATACCTATACAAACTTGTTCCTACATAGTAACTTGCAACTTTGAATGAGAATGTGCTTGCTTGCAGCAACGTGCTATATGTTCTGAATGCCCGAATAGGGAATCTGTGTCAAAACTTTGTTAGGAGTTATGTGATCCTTACTAGGTGGAAGTAAGGGAGATGGAGCATGAAGTTATTTCTTGGAGTTGGACACATACCAAGTTTAGCTCAGTTCTGGGCATCTTTGAAATACCTATACAAACTTGTTCCTACCTAGTAACTTGCATCTTGGAATGAGAATGTGCTTGCTTGCAGCAACGTGCTATATGTTCTGAATGCCCGAATAGGGAATCTGTGTCAAAACTTTGTTAGAAATTATGTGATCCTTACTAGCTGGAAGTAAGGGAGATGGGGCATGAAGTTATTTCTAGGAGTTGGACACATACCAAGTTTAGCTCAGTTCTGGGCATCTTTGAAATACCTATACAAACTTGTTCCTACCTAGTAACTTGCATCTTTGAATGAGAATCTGCTTGTTTATAGCAACGTGCTATATGTTCTGAATGCCCGAATAGGGAATCTGTGTCAAAACTTTGTTAGGAATTATGTGATCCTTACTAGCTGGAAGTAAGGGAGATGTTGCATGAAGTTATTTCTAGGAGTTGGAAACATACCAAGTTTAGCTCAGTTCTGGGCATCTTTGAAATACCTATACAAACTTGTTCCTACATAGTAACTTGAAACTTTGAATGAAAATGTGCTTGCTTACAGCAACGTGCTATATGTTCTGAATGCCCGAATTGGGAATCTGTGTCAAAACATTGTTAGGAATTATGTGATCCTTACTAGCTGGAAGTAAGGGAGATGGGGCATGAAGTTTTTTCTAGGAGTTGGACACATACCAAGTTTAGCTCAGTTCTGGGCATCTTTGAAATACCTATACAAACTTGTTCCTACCTAGTAACTTGCATCTTTGAATGAGAATCTGCTTGCTTACAGCAACGTGCTATATGTTCTGAATGCCCGAATTGGGAATCTGTGTCAAAACTTTGTTAGGAATTATGTGATCCTTACTAGCTGGAAGTAAGGGAGATGGAGCATGAAGTTATTTCTAGGAGTTGGACACATACCAAGTTTAGCTCAGTTCTGGGCATCTTTGAAATACCTATACAAACTTGTTCCTACATAGTAACTTGCAACTTTGAATGAGAATGTGCTTGCTTACAGCAACGTGCTATATGTTCTGAATGCCCGATTTGGGAATCTGTGTCAAAACTTTGTTAGGAATTATGTGATCCTTACTAGCTGGAAGTAAGGGAGATGGGGCATGAAGTTATTTCTAGGAGTTGGACACATACCAAGTTTAGCTCAGTTCTGGGCATCTTTGAAATACCTATACAAACTTGTTCCTACATAGTAACTTGCAACTTTGAATGAGAATGTGCTTGCTTACAGCAACGTGCTATATGTTCTGAATGCCCGAATAGGGAATCTGTGTCAAAACTTTGTTAGGAATTATGTGATCCTTAGTAGCTGGAAGTAAGGGAGATGGGGCATGAAGTTATTTCTTGGAGTTGGACACATACAACGTTTAGCTCAGTTCTGGGCATCTTTGAAATACCTATACAAACTTGTTCCTACATAGTAACTTGCAACTTTGAATGAGAATGTGCTTGCTTGCAGCAACGTGCTATATGTTCTGAATGCCCGAATAGGGAATCTGTGTCAAAACTTTGTTAGGAATTATGTGATCCTTACTAGCTGGAAGTAAGGGAGATGGGGCATGAAGTTATTTCTAGGAGTTGGACACATACCAAGTTTAGCTCAGTTCTGGGCATCTTTGAAATACCTATACAAACTTGTTCCTACATAGTAACTTGCATCTTTGAATGAGAATGTGCTTGCTTACAGCAACGTGCTATATGTTCTGAATGCCCGAATTGGCAATCTGTGTCAAAACTTTGTTAGGAATTTTGTGATCCTTACCAGCTGGAAGTAAGGGAGATGGGGCATGAAGTTATTTCTAGGAGTTGGACACATACCAAGTTTAGCTCAGTTCTGGGCATCTTTGAAATACCTATACAAACTTGTTCCTACATAGTAACTTGGAACTTTGAAAGAGAATGTGCTTGCTTTCAGCAACGTGCTATATGTTCTGAATGCCCGAATTGGGAATCTGTGTCAAAACTTTGGTAGGAATTATGTGATCCTTACTAGCTGGAAGTAAGGGAGATGGGGCATGAAGTTATTTCTAGGAGTTGGACACATACCAAGTTTAGCTCAGTTCTGGGCATCTTTGAAATACCTATACAAACTTGTTCCTACATAGTAACTTGCATCTTTGAATGAGAATGTGCTTGCTTGCAGCAACGTGCTATATGTTCTGAATGCCCGAATTGGGAATCTATGTCAAAACTTTGTTAGGAATTATGTGATCCTTACTAGCTGGAAGTAAGGGAGATGGGGCATGAAGTTATTTCTAGGAGTTGGACACATACCAAGTTTAGCTCAGTTCTGGGCATCTTTGAAATACCTATACAAACTTGTTCCTACATAGTAACTTGCAACTTTGAATGAAAATGTGCTTGCTTACAGCAACGTGCTATATGTTCTGAATGCCCGAATTGGGAATCTGTGTCAAAACTTTGTTAGGAATTATGTGATCCTTACTAGCTGGAAGTAAGGGGGATGGGGCATGAAGTTATTTCTAGGAGTTGGACACATACCAAGTTTAGCTCAGTTCTGGGCATCTTTGAAATACCTATACAAACTTGTTCCTACATAGTAACTTGCAACTTTGAATGAAAATGTGCTTGCTTACAGCAACGTGCTATATGTTCTGAATGCCCGAATTGGGAATCTGTGTCAAAACGTTGTTAGGAATTATGTGATCCTTACTAGCTGGAAGTAAGGGAGATGGAGCATGAAGTTATTTCTAGGAGTTGGACACATAGCAAGTTTACCTCAGTTCTGGGCCTCTTTGAAATACCTATACAAACTTGTTCCTACATAGAAACTTGCATCTTTGAATGAGAATGTGCTTGCTTACAGCAACGTGCTATATGTTCTGAACGCCCGAATTGGCAATCTGTGTCAAAACTTTGTTAGGAATTATGTGATCCTTACTAGCTGGAAGTAAGGGAGATGGGGCATGAAGTTATTTCTAGGAGTTGGACACATAGCAAGTTTAGCTCAGTTCTGGGCATCTTTGAAATACCTATACAAACTTGTTCCTACATAGTAACTTGCATCTTTGAATGGGAATCTGCTTGCTTACAGCAACGTGCTATATGTTCTGAATGCCCGAATGGGGAATCTGTGTCAAAACTTTGTTAGGAATTATGTGATCCTTACTAGCTGGAAGTAAGGGAGATGGGGCATGATGTTATTTCTAGGAGTTGGACACATACCAAGTTTAGCTCAGTTCTGGGCATCTTTGAAATACCTATACAAACTTGTTCCTACCTAGTAACTTGCAACTTTGAATGAAAATGTGCTTGCTTACAGCAACGTGCTATATGTTGTGAATGCCCGAATTGGGAATCTGTGTCAAAACTTTGTTAGGAATTATGTGATCCTTACTAGCTGGAAGAAAGGGAGATGGGGCATGAAGTTATTTCTGGGAGTTGGACACATACCAAGTTTAGCTCAGTTCTGGGCATCTTTGAAATACCTATGCAAACTTGTTCCTACATAGTAACTTGCAACTTTGAATGAAAATGTGCTTGCTTACAGCAACGTGGTATATGTTCTGAATGCCCGAATTGGCAATCTGTGTCAAAACATTGTTAGGAATTATGTGATCCTTACTAGCTGGAAGTAAGGGAGATGGGGCATGAAGTTATTTCTAGGAGTTGGACACATACCAAGTTTAGCTCAGTTCTGGGCATCTTTGAAATACCTATACAAACTTGTTCCTACCTAGTAACTTGCATCTTTGAATGAGAATCTGCTTGCTTACAGCAACGTGCTATATGTTCTGAATGCCCGAATTGGGAATCTGTGTCAAAACTTTGTTAGGAATTAAGTGATCCTTACTAGCTGGAAGTAAGGGAGATGGGGCATGAAGTTATTTCTAGGATTTGGACACATACCAAGTTTAGCTCAGTTCTGGGCATCTTTGAAATACCTATACAAACTTGTTCATACATAGTAACTTGCAACTTTGAATGAGAATGTGCTTGCTTACAGCAACGTGCTATATGTTCTGAATGCCCGAATTGGGATTCTGTGTCAAAACTTTGTTAGGAATTATGTGATCCTTACTAGCTGGAAGTAAGGGAGATGGGGCATGAAGTTATTTCTAGGAGTTGGACACATACCAAGTTTAGCTCAGTTCTGGGCATCTTTGAAATACCTATACAAACTTGTTCCTACATAGTAACTTGCAACTTTGAATGAGAATGTGCTTGCTTACAGCAAAGTGCTATATGTTCTGAATGCCCGAATAGGGAATCTGTGTCAAAACTTTGTTAGGAATTATGTGATCCTTACTAGCTGGAAGTAAGGGAGATGGGGCATTAAGTTATTTCTAGGAGTTGGACACATACAACGTTTAGCTCAGTTCTGGGCATCTTTGAAATACCTATACAAACTTGTTCCTACATAGTAACTTGCATCTTTGAATGAGAATGTGCTTGCTTGCAGCAACGTGCTATATGTTCTGAATGCCCGAATTGGCAATCTGTGTCAAAACTTTGTTAGGAATTATGTGATCCTTACTAGCTGGAAGTAAGGGAGATGGGGCATGAAGTTATTTCTAGGAGTTGGACACATACCAAGTTTAGCTCAGTTCTGGGCATCTTTGAAATACCTATACAAACTTGTTCCTACATAGTAACTTGCAACTTTGAATGAGAATGTGCTTGCTTGCAGCAACGTGCTATATGTTCTGAATGCCCGAATAGGGAATCTGTGTCAAAACTTTGTGAGGAATTATGTGATCCTTACTAGCTGGAAGTAAGGGAGATGGGGCATGAAGTTATTTCTAGGAGTTGGACACATACCAAGTTTAGCTCAGTTCTGGGCATCTTTGAAATACCTATACAAACTTGTTCCTACATAGTAACTTGCAACTTTGAATGAGAATGTGCTTGCTTGCAGCAACGTGCTATAAGTTCTGAATGCCCGAATTGGGAATCTGTGTCAAAACTTTGTTAGGAATTATGTGATCCTTACTAGCTGGAAGTAAGGGAGATGGGGCATGAAGTTATTTCTAGGAGTTGGACACATACCAAGTTTAGCTCAGTTCTGGGCATCTTGGAAATACCTATACAAACTTGTTCCTACATAGTAACTTGCATCTTTGAATGAGAATGTGCTTGCTTGCAGCAACGTGCTATATGTTCTGAATGCCCGAATTGGGAATCTGTGTCAAAACTTTGTTAGGAATTATGTGATCCTTACTAGCTGTAAGTAAGGGAGATGGGGCATGAAGTTATTTCTTGGAGTTGGAGACATACCAAGTTTAGCTCAGTTCTGGGCATCTTTGAAATACCTATACAAACTTGTTCCTACATAGTAACTTGCATCTTTGAATGAGAATGTGCTTGCTTACAGCAACGTGCTATATGTTCTGAATGCCCGAATTGGGAATCTGTGTCAAAACTTTGGTAGGAATTATGTGATCCTTACTAGCTGGAAGTAAGGGAGATGGGGCATGAAGTTATTTCTAGGAGTTGGACAAATACCAAGTTTAGCTCAGTTCTGGGCATCTTTGAAATACCTATACAAACTTGTTCCTACATAGTAACTTTCAACTTTGAATGAGAATGTGCTTGCTTACAGCAACGTGCTATATGTTCTGAATGCCCGAATTGGGAATCTGTGTCAAAACTTTGTTAGGAATTATGTGATCCTTACTAGCTGGAAGTAAGGGAGATGGGGCATGAAGTTATTTCTAGGAGTTGGACACATACCAAGTTTAGCTCAGTTCTGGGCATCTTTGAAATACCTATACAAACTTGTTCCTACATAGTAACTTGCATCTTTGAATGAGAATGTGCTTGCTTACAGCAACGTGCTATATGTTCTGAATGCCCGAATTGGCAATCTGTGTCAAAACTTTGTTAGGAATTATGTGATCCTTACTAGCTGGAAGTAAGGGAGATGGGGCATGAAGTTATTTCTAGGAGTTGGACACATACCAAGTTTAGCTCAGTTCTGGGCATTTTTGAAATACCTATACAAACTTGTTCCTACCTAGTAACTTGCAACTTTGAATGAGAATGTGCGTGCTTACAGCAACGTGCTATATGTTCTGAATGCCCGAATAGGGAATCTGTGTCAAAACTTTGTTAGGAATTATGTGATCCTTACTAGGTGGAAGTAAGGGAGATGGAGCATGAAGTTATTTCTTGGAGTTGGACACATACCAAGTTTATCTCAGTTCTGGGCATCTTTGAAATACCTATACAAACTTGTTCCTACCTAGTAACTTGCATCTTGGAATGAGAATGTGCTTGCTTGCAGCAACGTGCTATATGTTCTGAATGCCCGAATAGGGAATCTGTGTCAAAACTTTGTTAGAAATTATGTGATCCTTACTAGCTGGAAGTAAGGGAGATGGGGCATGAAGTTATTTCTAGGAGTTGGACACATACCAAGTTTAGCTCAGTTCTGGGCATCTTTGAAATACCTATACAAACTTGTTCCTACCTCGTAACTTGCATCTTTGAATGAGTATCTGCTTGTTTATAGCAACGTGCTATATGTTCTGAATGCCCGAATAGGGAATCTGTGTCAAAACTTTGTTAGGAATTATGTGATCCTTACTAGCTGGAAGTAAGGGAGATGTTGCATGAAGTTATTTCTAGGAGTTGGACACATACCAAGTTTAGCTCAGTTCTGGGCATCTTTGAAATACCTATACAAACTTGTTCCTACATAGTAACTTGCAACTTTGAATGAAAATGTGCTTGCTTACAGCAACTTGCTATATGTTCTGAATGCCCGAATTGGGAATCTGTGTCAAAACATTGTTAGGAATTATGTGATCCTTACTAGCTGGAAGTAAGGGAGATGGGGCATGAAGTTATTTCTAGGAGTTGGACACATACCAAGTTTAGCTCAGTTCTGGGCATCTTTGAAATACCTATACAAACTTGTTCCTACCTTGTAACTTGCATCTTTGAATGAGAATCTGCTTGCTTACAGCAACGTGCTATATGTTCTGAATGCCCGAATTGGGAATCTGTGTCAAAACTTTGTTAGGAATTATGTGATCCTTACTAGCTGGAAGTAAGGGAGATGGGGCATGAAGTTATTTCTAGGAGTTGGACACATACCAAGTATAGCTCAGTTCTGGGCATCTTTGAAATACCTATACAAACTTGTTCCTACATAGTAACTTGCAACTTTGAATGAGAATGTGCTTGCTTACAGCAACGTGCTATATGTTCTGAATGCCCGAATTGGGATTCTGTGTCAAAACTTTGTTAGGAATTATGTGATCCTTACTAGCTGGAAGTAAGGGAGATGGGGCATGAAGTTATTTCTAGGAGTTGGACACATACCAAGTTTAGCTCAGTTCTGGGCATCTTTGAAATACCTATACAAACTTGTTCCTACATAGTAACTTGCAACTTTGAATGAGAATGTGCTTGCTTACAGCAACGTGCTATATGTTCTGAATGCCCGAATAGGGAATCTGTGTCAAAACTTTGTTAGGAATTATGTGATCCTTAGTAGCTGGAAGTAAGGGAGATGGGGCATGAAGTTATTTCTTGGAGTTGGACACATACAACGTTTAGCTCAGTTCTGGGCATCTTTGAAATACCTATACAAACTTGTTCCTACATAGTAACTTGCAACTTTGAATGAGAATGTGCATGCTTGCAGCAACGTGCTATATGTTCTGAATGCTCGAATAGGGAATCTGTGTCAAAACTTTGTTAGGAATTATGTGATCCTTACTAGCTGGAAGTAAGGGAGATGGGGCATGAAGTTATTTCTAGGAGTTGGACACATACCAAGTTTAGCTCAGTTCTGGGCATCTTTGAAATACCTATACAAACTTGTTCCTACATAGTAACTTGCATCTTTGAATGAGAATGTGCTTGCTTACAGCAACGTGCTATATGTTCTGAATGCCCGAATTGGCAATCTGTGTCAAAACTTTGTTAGGAATTATGTGATCCTTACTAGCTGGAAGTAAGGGAGATGGGGCATGAAGTTATTTCTAGGAGTTGGACACATACCAAGTTTAGCTCAGTTCTGGGCATCTTTGAAATACCTATACAAACTTGTTCCTACATAGTAACTTGCAACTTTGAATGAGAATGTGCGTGCTTACAGCAACGTGCTATATGTTCTGAATGCCCGAATAGGGAATCTGTGTCAAAACTTTGTTAGGAATTATGTGATCCTTACTAGGTGGAAGTAAGGGAGATGGAGCATGAAGTTATTTCTTGGAGTTGGACACATACCAAGTTTAGCTCAGTTCTGGGCATCTTTGAAATACCTATACAAACTTGTTCCTACCTAGTAACTTGCATCTTGGAATGAGAATGTGCTTGCTTGCAGCAACGTGCTATATGTTCTGAATGCCCGAATAGGGAATCTGTGTCAAAACTTTGTTAGAAATTATGTGATCCTTACTAGCTGGAAGTAAGGGAGATGGGGCATGAAGTTATTTCTAGGAGTTGGACACATACCAAGTTTAGCTCAGTTCTGGGCATCTTTGAAATACCTATACAAACTTGTTCCTACCTCGTAACTTGCATCTTTGAATGAGTATCTGCTTGTTTATAGCAACGTGCTATATGTTCTGAATGCCCGAATAGGGAATCTGTGTCAAAACTTTGTTAGGAATTATGTGATCCTTACTAGCTGGAAGTAAGGGAGATGTTGCATGAAGTTATTTCTAGGAGTTGGACACATACCAAGTTTAGCTCAGTTCTGGGCATCTTTGAAATACCTATACAAACTTGTTCCTACATAGTAACTTGCAACTTTGAATGAAAATGTGCTTGCTTACAGCAACTTGCTATATGTTCTGAATGCCCGAATTGGGAATCTGTGTCAAAACATTGTTAGGAATTATGTGATCCTTACTAGCTGGAAGTAAGGGAGATGGGGCATGAAGTTATTTCTAGGAGTTGGACACATACCAAGTTTAGCTCAGTTCTGGGCATCTTTGAAATACCTATACAAACTTGTTCCTACCTTGTAACTTGCATCTTTGAATGAGAATCTGCTTGCTTACAGCAACGTGCTATATGTTCTGAATGCCCGAATTGGGAATCTGTGTCAAAACTTTGTTAGGAATTATGTGATCCTTACTAGCTGGAAGTAAGGGAGATGGGGCATGAAGTTATTTCTAGGAGTTGGACACATACCAAGTTTAGCTCAGTTCTGGGCATCTTTGAAATACCTATACAAACTTGTTCCTACATAGTAACTTGCAACTTTGAATGAGAATGTGCTTGCTTACAGCAACGTGCTATATGTTCTGAATGCCCGAATTGGGAATCTGTGTCAAAACTTTGTTAGGAATTATGTGATCCTTACTAGCTGGAAGTAAGGGAGATGGGGCATGAAGTTATTTCTAGGAGTTGGACACATACCAAGTTTAGCTCAGTTCTGGGCATCTTTGAAATACCTATACAAACTTGTTCCTACATAGTAACTTGCAACTTTGAATGAGAATGTGCTTGCTTACAGCAACGTGCTATATGTTCTGAATGCCCGAATAGGGAATCTGTGTCAAAACTTTGTTAGGAATTATGTGATCCTTAGTAGCTGGAAGTAAGGGAGATGGGGCATGAAGTTATTTCTTGGAGTTGGACACATACAACGTTTAGCTCAGTTCTGGGCATCTTTGAAATACCTATACAAACTTGTTCCTACATAGTAACTTGCAACTTTGAATGAGAATGTGCATGCTTGCAGCAACGTGCTATATGTTCTGAATGCTCGAATAGGGAATCTGTGTCAAAACTTTGTTAGGAATTATGTGATCCTTACTAGCTGGAAGTAAGGGAGATGGGGCATGAAGTTATTTCTAGGAGTTGGACACATACCAAGTTTAGCTCAGTTCTGGGCATCTTTGAAATACCTATACAAACTTGTTCCTACATAGTAACTTGCATCTTTGAATGAGAATGTGCTTGCTTACAGCAACGTGCTATATGTTCTGAATGCCCGAATTGGCAATCTGTGTCAAAACTTTGTTAGGAATTATGTGATCCTTACTAGCTGGAAGTAAGGGAGATGGGGCATGAAGTTATTTCTAGGAGTTGGACACATACCAAGTTTAGCTCAGTTCTGGGCATCTTTGAAATACCTATACAAACTTGTTCCTACATAGTAACTTGCAACTTTGAATGAGAATGTGCTTGCTTACAGCAACGTGCTATATGTTCTGAATGCCCGAATTGGGAATCTGTGTCAAAACTTTGTTAGGAATTATGTGATCCTTACTAGCTGGAAGTAAGGGAGATGGGGCATGAAGTTATTTCTAGGAGTTGGACACATACCAAGTTTAGCTCAGTTCTGGGCATCTTTGAAATACCTATACAAACTTGTTCCTACATAGTAACTTGCATCTTTGAATGAGAATGTGCTTGCTTGCAGCAACGTGCTATATGTTCTGAATGCCCGAATTGGGAATCTATGTCAAAACTTTGTTAGGAATTATGTGATCCTTACTAGCTGGAAGTAAGGGAGATGGGGCACGAAGTTATTTCTAGGAGTTGGACACATACCAAGTTTAGCTCAGTTCTGGGCATCTTTGAAATACCTATACAAACTTGTTCCTACATAGTAACTTGCATCTTTGAATGAGAATGTGCTTGCTTGCAGCAACGTGCTATATGTTCTGAATGCCCGAATAGGAAATCTGTGTCAAAACTTTGTTAGGAATTATGTGATCCTTACTAGCTGGAAGTAAGGGAGATGGGGCATGAAGTTATTTCTAGGAGTTGGACACATACCAAGTTTAGCTCAGTTCTGGGCATCTTTGAAATACCTATACAAACTTGTTCCTACATAGTAACTTGCATCTTTGAATGCGAATCTGCTTGCTTACAGCAACGTGCTATATGTTCTGAATGCCCGAATTGGGAATCTGTGTCAAAACTTTGTTAGGAATTATGTGATCCTTACTAGCTGGAAGTAAGGGAGATGGGGCATGAAGTTATTTCTAGGAGTTGGACACATACCAAGTTTAGCTCAGTTCTGGGCATCTTTGAAATACCTATACAAACTTGTTCCTACATAGTAACTTGCATCTTTGAATGCGAATCTGCTTGCTTACAGCAACGTGCTATATGTTCTGAATGCCCGAATAGGGAATCTGTGTCAAAACTTTGTTAGGAATTATGTGATCCTTACTAGCTGGAAGTAAGGGAGATGGGGCATGAAGTTATTTCTAGGAGTTGGACACATACCAAGTTTAGCTCAGTTCTGGGCATCTTTGAAATACCTATACAAACTTGTTCCTACATAGTAACTTGCAACTTTGAATGCGAATCTGCTTGCTTACAGCAACGTGCTATATGTTCTGAATGCCCGAATAGGGAATCTGTGTCAAAACTTTGTTAGGAATTATGTGATCCTTACTAGCTGGAAGTAAGGGAGATGGGGCATGAAGTTATTTCTAGGAGTTGGACACATACCAAGTTTAGCTCAGTTCTGGGCATCTTTGAAATACCTATACAAACTTGTTCCTACATAGTAACTTGCATCTTTGAATGAGAATGTGCTTGCTTGCAGCAACGTGCTATATGTTCTGAATGCCCGAATAGGGAATCTGTGTCAAAACTTTGTTAGGAATTATGTGATCCTTACTAGCTGGAAGTAAGGGAGATGGGGCATGAAGTTATTTCTAGGAGTTGGACACATACCAAGTTTAGCTCAGTTCTGGGCATCTTTGAAATACCTATACAAACTTGTTCCTACATAGTAACTTGCATCTTTGAATGAGCATGTGCTTGCTTGCAGCAACGTGCTATATGTTCTGAATGCCCGAATAGGGAATCTGTGTCAAAACTTTGTTAGGAATTATGTGATCCTTACTAGCTGGAAGTAAGGGAGATGGGGCATGAAGTTATTTCTAGGAGTTGGACACATACCAAGTTTAGCTCAGTTCTGGGCATCTTTGAAATACCTATACAAACTTGTTCCTACATAGTAACTTGCATCTTTGAATGAGCATGTGCTTGCTTGCAGCAACGTGCTATATGTTCTGAATGCCCGAATTGGGAATCTGTGTCAAAACTTTGTTAGGAATTATGTGATCCTTACTAGCTGGAAGTAAGGGAGATGGGGCATGAAGTTATTTCTAGGAGTTGGACGCATACCAAGTTTAGCTCAGTTCTGGGCATCTTTGAAATACCTATACAAACTTGTTCCTACATAGTAACTTGCATCTTTGAATGAGCATGTGCTTGCTTACAGCAACGTGCTATATGTTCTGAATGCCCGAATTGGGAATCTGTGTCAAAACTTTGTTAGGAATTATGTGATCCTTACTAGCTGGAAGTAAGGGAGATGGGGCATGAAGTTATTTCTAGGAGTTGCACGCATACCAAGTTTAGCTCAGTTCTGGGCATCTTTGAAATACCTATACAAACTTGTTCCTACATAGTAACTTGCATCTTTGAATGAGAATGTGCTTGCTTACAGCAACGTGCTATATGTTCTGAATGCCCGAATAGGGAATCTGTGTCAAAACTTTGTTAGGAATTATGTGATCCTTACTAGCTGGAAGTAAGCGAGATGGGGCATGAAGTTATTTCTAGGAGTTGGACACATACCAAGTTTATCTCAGTTCTGGGCATCTTTGAAATACCTATACAAACTTGTTCCTACATAGTAACTTGCATCTTTGAATGAGAATGTGCTTGCTTACAGCAACGTGCTATATGTTCTGAATGCCCGAATAGGGAATCTGTGTCAAAACTTTGTTAGGAATTATGTGATCCTTACTAGCTGGAAGTAAGGGAGATGGGGCATGAAGTTATTTCTAGGAGTTGGACACATACCAAGTTTAGCTCAGTTCTGGGCATCTTTGAAATACCTATACAAACTTGTTCCTACATAGTAACTTCCATCTTTGAATGAGAATGTGCTTGCTTACAGCAACGTGCTATATGTTCTGAATGCCCGAATAGGGAATCTGTGTCAAAACTTTGTTAGGAATTATGTGATCCTTACTAGCTGGAAGTAAGGGAGATGGGGCATGAAGTTATTTCTAGGAGTTGGACACATACCAAGTTTAGCTCAGTTCTGGGCATCTTTGAAATACCTATACAAACTTGTTCCTACCTAGTAACTTGCATCTTTGAATGAGAATGTGCTTGCTTGCAGCAACGTGCTATATGTTCTGAATGCCCGAATAGGGAATCTGTGTCAAAACTTTGTTAGGAATTATGTGATCCTTACTAGCTGGAAGTAAGGGAGATGGGACATGAAGTTATTCCTAGGAGTTGGACACATACCAAGTTTAGCTCAGTTCTGGGCATCTTTGAAATACCTATACAAACTTGTTCCTACCTAGTAACTTGCAACTTTGAATGAGAATGTGCTTGCTTACAGCAACGTGCTATATGTTCTGAATGCCCGAATAGGGAATCTGTGTCAAAACTTTGTTAGGAATTATGTGATCCTTACTAGCTGGAAGTAAGGGAGATGGGGCATGAAGTTATTCCTAGGAGTTGGACACATACCAAGTTTAGCTCAGTTCTGGGCATCTTTGAAATACCTATACAAACTTGTTCCTACCTAGTAACTTGCATCTTTGAATGAGAATGTGCTTGCTTGCAGCAACGTGCTATATGTTCTGAATGCCCGAATAGGGAATCTGTGTCAAAACTTTGTTAGGAATTATGTGATCCTTACTAGCTGGAAGTAAGGGAGATGGGGCATGAAGTTATTTCTAGGAGTTGGACACATACCAAGTTTAGCTCAGTTCTGGGCATCTTTGAAATACCTATACAAACTTGTTCCTACCTAGTAACTTGCATCTTTGAATGAGAATGTGCTTGCTTGCAGCAACGTGCTATATGTTCTGAATGCCCGAATAGGGAATCTGTGTCAAAACTTTGTTAGGAATTATGTGATCCTTACTAGCTGGAAGTAAGGGAGATGGGGCATGAAGTTATTTCTAGGAGTTGGACACATACCAAGTTTAGCTCAGTTCTGGGCATCTTTGAAATACCTATACAAACTTGTTCCTACATAGTAACTTGCATCTTTGAATGCGAATCTGCTTGCTTACAGCAACGTGCTATATGTTCTGAATGCCCGAATTGGGAATCTGTGTCAAAACTTTGTTAGGAATTATGTGATCCTTACTAGCTGGAAGTAAGGGAGATGGGGCATGAAGTTATTTCTAGGAGTTGGACACATACCAAGTTTAGCTCAGTTCTGGGCATCTTTGAAATACCTATACAAACTTGTTCCTACATAGTAACTTGCATCTTTGAATGCGAATCTGCTTGCTTACAGCAACGTGCTATATGTTCTGAATGCCCGAATAGGGAATCTGTGTCAAAACTTTGTTAGGAATTATGTGATCCTTACTAGCTGGAAGTAAGGGAGATGGGGCATGAAGTTATTTCTAGGAGTTGGACACATACCAAGTTTAGCTCAGTTCTGGGCATCTTTGAAATACCTATACAAACTTGTTCCTACATAGTAACTTGCAACTTTGAATGCGAATCTGCTTGCTTACAGCAACGTGCTATATGTTCTGAATGCCCGAATAGGGAATCTGTGTCAAAACTTTGTTAGGAATTATGTGATCCTTACTAGCTGGAAGTAAGGGAGATGGGGCATGAAGTTATTTCTAGGAGTTGGACACATACCAAGTTTAGCTCAGTTCTGGGCATCTTTGAAATACCTATACAAACTTGTTCCTACATAGTAACTTGCATCTTTGAATGAGAATCTGCTTGCTTACAGCAACGTGCTATATGTTCTGAATGCCCGAATTGGGAATCTGTGTCAAAACTTTGTTAGGAATTATGTGATCCTTACTAGCTGGAAGTAAGGGAGATGGGGCATGAAGTTATTTCTAGGAGTTGGACACATACCAAGTTTAGCTCAGTTCTGGGCATCTTTGAAATACCTATACAAACTTGTTCCTACATAGTAACTTGCATCTTTGAATGAGAATGTGCTTGCTTGCAGCAACGTGCTATATGTTCTGAATGCCCGAATAGGGAATCTGTGTCAAAACTTTGTTAGGAATTATGTGATCCTTACTAGCTGGAAGTAAGGGAGATGGGGCATGAAGTTATTTCTAGGAGTTGGACACATACCAAGTTTAGCTCAGTTCTGGGCATCTTTGAAATACCTATACAAACTTGTTCCTACATAGTAACTTGCATCTTTGAATGAGCATGTGCTTGCTTGCAGCAACGTGCTATATGTTCTGAATGCCCGAATAGGGAATCTGTGTCAAAACTTTGTTAGGAATTATGTGATCCTTACTAGCTGGAAGTAAGGGAGATGGGGCATGAAGTTATTTCTAGGAGTTGGACACATACCAAGTTTAGCTCAGTTCTGGGCATCTTTGAAATACCTATACAAACTTGTTCCTACATAGTAACTTGCATCTTTGAATGAGCATGTGCTTGCTTGCAGCAACGTGCTATATGTTCTGAATGCCCGAATTGGGAATCTGTGTCAAAACTTTGTTAGGAATTATGTGATCCTTACTAGCTGGAAGTAAGGGAGATGGGGCATGAAGTTATTTCTAGGAGTTGGACGCATACCAAGTTTAGCTCAGTTCTGGGCATCTTTGAAATACCTATACAAACTTGTTCCTACATAGTAACTTGCATCTTTGAATGAGCATGTGCTTGCTTACAGCAACGTGCTATATGTTCTGAATGCCCGAATTGGGAATCTGTGTCAAAACTTTGTTAGGAATTATGTGATCCTTACTAGCTGGAAGTAAGGGAGATGGGGCATGAAGTTATTTCTAGGAGTTGCACGCATACCAAGTTTAGCTCAGTTCTGGGCATCTTTGAAATACCTATACAAACTTGTTCCTACATAGTAACTTGCATCTTTGAATGAGAATGTGCTTGCTTACAGCAACGTGCTATATGTTCTGAATGCCCGAATAGGGAATCTGTGTCAAAACTTTGTTAGGAATTATGTGATCCTTACTAGCTGGAAGTAAGCGAGATGGGGCATGAAGTTATTTCTAGGAGTTGGACACATACCAAGTTTAGCTCAGTTCTGGGCATCTTTGAAATACCTATACAAACTTGTTCCTACATAGTAACTTGCATCTTTGAATGAGAATGTGCTTGCTTACAGCAACGTGCTATATGTTCTGAATGCCCGAATAGGGAATCTGTGTCAAAACTTTGTTAGGAATTATGTGATCCTTACTAGCTGGAAGTAAGGGAGATGGGGCATGAAGTTATTTCTAGGAGTTGGACACATACCAAGTTTAGCTCAGTTCTGGGCATCTTTGAAATACCTATACAAACTTGTTCCTACATAGTAACTTCCATCTTTGAATGAGAATGTGCTTGCTTACAGCAACGTGCTATATGTTCTGAATGCCCGAATAGGGAATCTGTGTCAAAACTTTGTTAGGAATTATGTGATCCTTACTAGCTGGAAGTAAGGGAGATGGGGCATGAAGTTATTTCTAGGAGTTGGACACATACCAAGTTTAGCTCAGTTCTGGGCATCTTTGAAATACCTATACAAACTTGTTCCTACCTAGTAACTTGCATCTTTGAATGAGAATGTGCTTGCTTGCAGCAACGTGCTATATGTTCTGAATGCCCGAATAGGGAATCTGTGTCAAAACTTTGTTAGGAATTATGTGATCCTTACTAGCTGGAAGTAAGGGAGATGGGACATGAAGTTATTCCTAGGAGTTGGACACATACCAAGTTTAGCTCAGTTCTGGGCATCTTTGAAATACCTATACAAACTTGTTCCTACCTAGTAACTTGCAACTTTGAATGAGAATGTGCTTGCTTGCAGCAACGTGCTATATGTTCTGAATGCCCGAATAGGGAATCTGTGTCAAAACTTTGTTAGGAATTATGTGATCCTTACTAGCTGGAAGTAAGGGAGATGGGACATGAAGTTATTCCTAGGAGTTGGACACATACCAAGTTTAGCTCAGTTCTGGGCATCTTTGAAATACCTATACAAACTTGTTCCTACCTAGTAACTTGCAACTTTGAATGAGAATGTGCTTGCTTACAGCAACGTGCTATATGTTCTGAATGCCCGAATAGGGAATCTGTGTCAAAACTTTGTTAGGAATTATGTGATCCTTACTAGCTGGAAGTAAGGGAGATGGGGCATGAAGTTATTCCTAGGAGTTGGACACATACCAAGTTTAGCTCAGTTCTGGGCATCTTTGAAATACCTATACAAACTTGTTCCTACCTAGTAACTTGCATCTTTGAATGAGAATGTGCTTGCTTGCAGCAACGTGCTATATGTTCTGAATGCCCGAATAGGGAATCTGTGTCAAAACTTTGTTAGGAATTATGTGATCCTTACTAGCTGGAAGTAAGGGAGATGGGGCATGAAGTTATTTCTAGGAGTTGGACACATACCAAGTTTAGCTCAGTTCTGGGCATCTTTGAAATACCTATACAAACTTGTTCCTACCTAGTAACTTGCATCTTTGAATGAGAATGTGCTTGCTTGCAGCAACGTGCTATATGTTCTGAATGCCCGAATAGGGAATCTGTGTCAAAACTTTGTTAGGAATTATGTGATCCTTACTAGCTGGAAGTAAGGGAGATGGGGCATGAAGTTATTTCTAGGAGTTGGACACATACCAAGTTTAGCTCAGTTCTGGGCATCTTTGAAATACCTATACAAACTTGTTCCTACATAGTAACTTGCATCTTTGAATGAGCATGTGCTTGCTTGCAGCAACGTGCTATATGTTCTGAATGCCCGAATAGGGAATCTGTGTCAAAACTTTGTTAGGAATTATGTGATCCTTACTAGCTGGAAGTAAGGGAGATGGGGCATGAAGTTATTTCTAGGAGTTGGACACATACCAAGTTTAGCTCAGTTCTGGGCATCTTTGAAATACCTATACAAACTTGTTCCTACATAGTAACTTGCATCTTTGAATGAGCATGTGCTTGCTTGCAGCAACGTGCTATATGTTCTGAATGCCCGAATTGGGAATCTGTGTCAAAACTTTGTTAGGAATTATGTGATCCTTACTAGCTGGAAGTAAGGGAGATGGGGCATGAAGTTATTTCTAGGAGTTGGACGCATACCAAGTTTAGCTCAGTTCTGGGCATCTTTGAAATACCTATACAAACTTGTTCCTACATAGTAACTTGCATCTTTGAATGAGCATGTGCTTGCTTACAGCAACGTGCTATATGTTCTGAATGCCCGAATTGGGAATCTGTGTCAAAACTTTGTTAGGAATTATGTGATCCTTACTAGCTGGAAGTAAGGGAGATGGGGCATGAAGTTATTTCTAGGAGTTGCACGCATACCAAGTTTAGCTCAGTTCTGGGCATCTTTGAAATACCTATACAAACTTGTTCCTACATAGTAACTTGCATCTTTGAATGAGAATGTGCTTGCTTACAGCAACGTGCTATATGTTCTGAATGCCCGAATAGGGAATCTGTGTCAAAACTTTGTTAGGAATTATGTGATCCTTACTAGCTGGAAGTAAGCGAGATGGGGCATGAAGTTATTTCTAGGAGTTGGACACATACCAAGTTTAGCTCAGTTCTGGGCATCTTTGAAATACCTATACAAACTTGTTCCTACATAGTAACTTGCATCTTTGAATGAGAATGTGCTTGCTTACAGCAACGTGCTATATGTTCTGAATGCCCGAATAGGGAATCTGTGTCAAAACTTTGTTAGGAATTATGTGATCCTTACTAGCTGGAAGTAAGGGAGATGGGGCATGAAGTTATTTCTAGGAGTTGGACACATACCAAGTTTAGCTCAGTTCTGGGCATCTTTGAAATACCTATACAAACTTGTTCCTACATAGTAACTTCCATCTTTGAATGAGAATGTGCTTGCTTACAGCAACGTGCTATATGTTCTGAATGCCCGAATAGGGAATCTGTGTCAAAACTTTGTTAGGAATTATGTGATCCTTACTAGCTGGAAGTAAGGGAGATGGGGCATGAAGTTATTTCTAGGAGTTGGACACATACCAAGTTTAGCTCAGTTCTGGGCATCTTTGAAATACCTATACAAACTTGTTCCTACCTAGTATCTTGCATCTTTGAATGAGAATGTGCTTGCTTGCAGCAACGTGCTATATGTTCTGAATGCCCGAATAGGGAATCTGTGTCAAAACTTTGTTAGGAATTATGTGATCCTTACTAGCTGGAAGTAAGGGAGATGGGACATGAAGTTATTCCTAGGAGTTGGACACATACCAAGTTTAGCTCAGTTCTGGGCATCTTTGAAATACCTATACAAACTTGTTCCTACCTAGTAACTTGCAACTTTGAATGAGAATGTGCTTGCTTGCAGCAACGTGCTATATGTTCTGAATGCCCGAATAGGGAATCTGTGTCAAAACTTTGTTAGGAATTATGTGATCCTTACTAGCTGGAAGTAAGGGAGATGGGACATGAAGTTATTCCTAGGAGTTGGACACATACCAAGTTTAGCTCAGTTCTGGGCATCTTTGAAATACCTATACAAACTTGTTCCTACCTAGTAACTTGCAACTTTGAATGAGAATGTGCTTGCTTACAGCAACGTGCTATATGTTCTGAATGCCCGAATAGGGAATCTGTGTCAAAACTTTGTTAGGAATTATGTGATCCTTACTAGCTGGAAGTAAGGGAGATGGGGCATGAAGTTATTCCTAGGAGTTGGACACATACCAAGTTTAGCTCAGTTCTGGGCATCTTTGAAATACCTATACAAACTTGTTCCTACCTAGTAACTTGCATCTTTGAATGAGAATGTGCTTGCTTGCAGCAACGTGCTATATGTTCTGAATGCCCGAATAGGGAATCTGTGTCAAAACTTTGTTAGGAATTATGTGATCCTTACTAGCTGGAAGTAAGGGAGATGGGGCATGAAGTTATTTCTAGGAGTTGGACACATACCAAGTTTAGCTCAGTTCTGGGCATCTTTGAAATACCTATACAAACTTGTTCCTACCTAGTAACTTGCATCTTTGAATGAGAATGTGCTTGCTTGCAGCAACGTGCTATATGTTCTGAATGCCCGAATAGGGAATCTGTGTCAAAACTTTGTTAGGAATTATGTGATCCTTACTAGCTGGAAGTAAGGGAGATGGGGCATGAAGTTATTTCTAGGAGTTGGACACATACCAAGTTTAGCTCAGTTCTGGGCATCTTTGAAATACCTATACAAACTTGTTCCTACCTAGCAACTTGCATCTTTGAATGAGAATGTGCTTGCTTGCAGCAACGTGCTATATGTTCTGAATGCCCGAATAGGGAATCTGTGTCAAAACTTTGTTAGGAATTATGTGATCCTTACTAGCTGGAAGTAAGGGAGATGGGGCATGAAGTTATTTCTAGGAGTTGGACACATACCAAGTTTAGCTCAGTTCTGGGCATCTTTGAAATACCTATACAAACTTGTTCCTACATAGTAACTTGCATCTTTGAATGAGAATGTGCTTGCTTACAGCAACGTGCTATATGTTCTGAATGCCCGAATTGGGAATCTGTGTCAAAACTGTTAGGAATGATGTGATCCTTACTAGCTGGAAGTAAGGGAGATGGGGCATGAAGTAATTTCTAGGAGTTGGACAGATACCAAGTTTAGCTCAGTTTGGGCATCTTTGAAATACCTATACAAACTTGTTCCTACATAGTAACTTGCAACTTTGAATGAGAATGTGCTTGCTTACACCAACGAGCAATATGCTCTGAATACCCAAATTGGGAATCTGTGTCAAAACTTTGTTAGGAATTATGTGATCCTTACTAGCTGGAAGTAAGGGAGATGGGGCATGAAGTTATTTCTAGGAGTTGGACACATACCAAGTTTAGCTCAGTTCTGGGCATCTTTGAAATACCTATACAAACTTGTTCCTACATAGTAACTTGCAACATTGAATGAGAATGTGCTTGCTTACAGCAACGTGCTATATGTTCTGAATGCCCGAATTGGCAATCTGTGTCAAAACTTTGTTAGGAATTATGTGATCCTTACTAGCTGGAAGTAAGGGGGATGGGGCATGAAGTTATTTCTAGGAGTTGGACACATACCAAGTTTAGCTCAGTTCTGGGCATCTTTGAAATACCTATACAAACTTGTTCCTACATAGTAACTTGCAACTTTGAATAAAAATGCGCTTGCTTACAGCAACGTGCTATATGTTCTGAATGCCCGAATTGGGAATCTGTGTCAAAACTTTGTTAGGAATTATGTGATCCTTACTAGCTGGAAGTAAGGGAGATGGAGCATGAAGTTATTTCTAGGAGTTGGACACATAGCAAGTTTACCTCAGTTCTGGGCCTCTTTGAAATACCTATACAAACTTGTTCCTACATAGTAACTTGCATCTTTGAATGAGCATGTGCTTGCTTGCAGCAACGTGCTATATGTTCTGAATGCCCGAATAGGGAATCTGTGTCAAAACTTTGTTAGGAATTATGTGATCCTTACTAGCTGGAAGTAAGGGAGATGGGGCATGAAGTTATTTCTAGGAGTTGGACACATACCAAGTTTAGCTCAGTTCTGGGCATCTTTGAAATACCTATACAAACTTGTTCCTACCTAGTAACTTGCATCTTTGAATGAGCATGTGCTTGCTTGCAGCAACGTGCTATATGTTCTGAATGCCCGAATTGGGAATCTGTGTCAAAACTTTGTTAGGAATTATGTGATCCTTACTAGCTGGAAGTAAGGGAGATGGGGCATGAAGTTATTTCTAGGAGTTGGACGCATACCAAGTTTAGCTCAGTTCTGGGCATCTTTGAAATACCTATACAAACTTGTTCCTACATAGTAACTTGCATCTTTGAATGAGCATGTGCTTGCTTACAGCAACGTGCTATATGTTCTGAATGCCCGAATTGGGAATCTGTGTCAAAACTTTGTTAGGAATTATGTGATCCTTACTAGCTGGAAGTAAGGGAGATGGGGCATGAAGTTATTTCTAGGAGTTGCACGCATACCAAGTTTAGCTCAGTTCTGGGCATCTTTGAAATACCTATACAAACTTGTTCCTACATAGTAACTTGCATCTTTGAATGAGAATGTGCTTGCTTACAGCAACGTGCTATATGTTCTGAATGCCCGAATTGGGAATCTGTGTCAAAACTTTGTTAGGAATTATGTGATCCTTACTAGCTGGAAGTAAGCGAGATGGGGCATGAAGTTATTTCTAGGAGTTGCACGCATACCAAGTTTAGCTCAGTTCTGGGCATCTTTGAAATACCTATACAAACTTGTTCCTACATAGTAACTTGCATCTTTGAATGAGAATGTGCTTGCTTACAGCAACGTGCTATATGTTCTGAATGCCCGAATAGGGAATCTGTGTCAAAACTTTGTTAGGAATTATGTGATCCTTACTAGCTGGAAGTAAGGGAGATGGGGCATGAAGTTATTTCTAGGAGTTGGACACATACCAAGTTTAGCTCAGTTCTGGGCATCTTTGAAATACCTATACAAACTTGTTCCTACATAGTAACTTCCATCTTTGAATGAGAATGTGCTTGCTTACAGCAACGTGCTATATGTTCTGAATGCCCGAATAGGGAATCTGTGTCAAAACTTTGTTAGGAATTATGTGATCCTTACTAGCTGGAAGTAAGGGAGATGGGGCATGAAGTTATTTCTAGGAGTTGGACACATACCAAGTTTAGCTCAGTTCTGGGCATCTTTGAAATACCTATACAAACTTGTTCCTACCTAGTAACTTGCATCTTTGAATGAGAATGTGCTTGCTTGCAGCAACGTGCTATATGTTCTGAATGCCCGAATAGGGAATCTGTGTCAAAACTTTGTTAGGAATTATGTGATCCTTACTAGCTGGAAGTAAGGGAGATGGGACATGAAGTTATTCCTAGGAGTTGGACACATACCAAGTTTAGCTCAGTTCTGGGCATCTTTGAAATACCTATACAAACTTGTTCCTACCTAGTAACTTGCAACTTTGAATGAGAATGTGCTTGCTTGCAGCAACGTGCTATATGTTCTGAATGCCCGAATAGGGAATCTGTGTCAAAACTTTGTTAGGAATTATGTGATCCTTACTAGCTGGAAGTAAGGGAGATGGGACATGAAGTTATTCCTAGGAGTTGGACACATACCAAGTTTAGCTCAGTTCTGGGCATCTTTGAAATACCTATACAAACTTGTTCCTACCTAGTAACTTGCAACTTTGAATGAGAATGTGCTTGCTTACAGCAACGTGCTATATGTTCTGAATGCCCGAATAGGGAATCTGTGTCAAAACTTTGTTAGGAATTATGTGATCCTTACTAGCTGGAAGTAAGGGAGATGGGGCATGAAGTTATTCCTAGGAGTTGGACACATACCAAGTTTAGCTCAGTTCTGGGCATCTTTGAAATACCTATACAAACTTGTTCCTACCTAGTAACTTGCATCTTTGAATGAGAATGTGCTTGCTTGCAGCAACGTGCTATATGTTCTGAATGCCCGAATAGGGAATCTGTGTCAAAACTTTGTTAGGAATTATGTGATCCTTACTAGCTGGAAGTAAGGGAGATGGGGCATGAAGTTATTTCTAGGAGTTGGACACATACCAAGTTTAGCTCAGTTCTGGGCATCTTTGAAATACCTATACAAACTTGTTCCTACCTAGTAACTTGCATCTTTGAATGAGAATGTGCTTGCTTGCAGCAACGTGCTATATGTTCTGAATGCCCGAATAGGGAATCTGTGTCAAAACTTTGTTAGGAATTATGTGATCCTTACTAGCTGGAAGTAAGGGAGATGGGGCATGAAGTTATTTCTAGGAGTTGGACACATACCAAGTTTAGCTCAGTTCTGGGCATCTTTGAAATACCTATACAAACTTGTTCCTACCTAGTAACTTGCATCTTTGAATGAGAATGTGCTTGCTTGCAGCAACGTGCTATATGTTCTGAATGCCCGAATAGGGAATCTGTGTCAAAACTTTGTTAGGAATTATGTGATCCTTACTAGCTGGAAGTAAGGGAGATGGGGCATGAAGTTATTTCTAGGAGTTGGACACATACCAAGTTTAGCTCAGTTCTGGGCATCTTTGAAATACCTATACAAACTTGTTCCTACATAGTAACTTGCATCTTTGAATGAGAATGTGCTTGCTTACAGCAACGTGCTATATGTTCTGAATGCCCGAATTGGGAATCTGTGTCAAAACTGTTAGGAATGATGTGATCCTTACTAGCTGGAAGTAAGGGGGATGGGGCATGAAGTAATTTCTAGGAGTTGGACAGATACCAAGTTTAGCTCAGTTTGGGCATCTTTGAAATACCTATACAAACTTGTTCCTACATAGTAACTTGCAACTTTGAATGAGAATGTGCTTGCTTACAGCAACGAGCAATATGCTCTGAATACCCAAATTGGGAATCTGTGTCAAAACTTTGTTAGGAATTATGTGATCCTTACTAGCTGGAAGTAAGGGAGATGGGGCATGAAGTTATTTCTAGGAGTTGGACACATACCAAGTTTAGCTCAGTTCTGGGCATCTTTGAAATACCTATACAAACTTGTTCCTACATAGTAACTTGCAACTTTGAATGAGAATGTGCTTGCTTACAGCAACGTGCTATATGTTCTGAATGCCCGAATTGGCAATCTGTGTCAAAACTTTGTTAGGAATTATGTGATCCTTACTAGCTGGAAGTAAGGGGGATGGGGCATGAAGTTATTTCTAGGAGTTGGACACATACCAAGTTTAGCTCAGTTCTGGGCATCTTTGAAATACCTATACAAACTTGTTCCTACATAGTAACTTGCAACTTTGAATAAAAATGCGCTTGCTTACAGCAACGTGCTATATGTTCTGAATGCCCGAATTGGGAATCTGTGTCAAAACTTTGTTAGGAATTATGTGATCCTTACTAGCTGGAAGTAAGGGAGATGGAGCATGAAGTTATTTCTAGGAGTTGGACACATAGCAAGTTTACCTCAGTTCTGGGCCTCTTTGAAATACCTATACAAACTTGTTCCTACATAGTAACTTGCATCTTTGAATGAGAATGTGCTTGCTTACAGCAACGTGCTATATGTTCTGAATGCCCGAATTGGCAATCTGTGTCAAAACTTTGTTAGGAATTATGTGATCCTTACTAGCTGGAAGTAAGGGAGATGGAGCATGAAGTTATTTCTTGGAGTTGGACACATACCAAGTTTAGCTCAGTTCTGGGCATCTTTGAAATACCTATACAAACTTGTTCCTACATAGTAACTTGCATCTTTGAATGGGAATCTCCTTGCTTACAGCAACGTGCTATATGTTCTGAATGCCCGAATAGGGAATCTGTGTCAAAACTTTGTTAGGAATTATGTGATCCTTACTAGCTGGAAGTAAGGGAGATGGGGCATGATGTTATTTCTAGGAGTTGGACACATACCAAGTTTAGCTCAGTTCTGGGCATCTTTGAAATACCTATACAAACTTGTTCCTACCTAGTAACTTGCAACTTTGAATGAAAATGTGCTTGCTTACAACAACGTGCTATATGTTCTGAATGCCCGAATTGGGAATCTGTGTCAAAACTTTGTTAGGAATTATGTGATCCTTACTAGCTGGAAGTAAGGGAGATGGGGCATGAAGTTATTTCTAGGAGTTGGACACATACCAAGTTTAGCTCAGTTCTGGGCATCTTTGAAATACCTATACAAACTTGTTCCTACATAGTAACTTGCAACTTTGAATGAAAATGTGCTTGCTTACAGCAACGTGCTATATGTTCTGAATGCCCGAATTGGCAATCTGTGTCAAAACATTGTTAGGAATTATGTGATCCTTACTAGCTGGAAGTAAGGGAGATGGGGCATGAAGTTATTTCTAGGAGTTGGACACATACCAAGTTTACCTCAGTTCTGGGCATCTTTGAAATACCTATACAAACTTGTTCCTACCTAGTAACTTGCATCTTTGAATGAGAATCTGCTTGCTTACAGCAACGTGCTATATGTTCTGAATGCCCGAATTGGGAATCTGTGTCAAAACTTTGTTAGGAATTATGTGATCCTTACTAGCTGGAAGTAAGGGAGATGGGGCATGAAGTTATTTCTAGGAGTTGGACACATACCAAGTTTAGCTCAGTTCTGGGCATCTTTGAAATACCTATACAAACTTGTTCCTACATAGTAACTTGCAACTTTGAATGAGAATGTGCTTGCTTACAGCAACGTGCTATATGTTCTGAATGCCCGAATTGGGAATCTGTGTCAAAACTTTGTTAGGAATTATGTGATCCTTACTAGCTGGAAGTAAGGGAGATGGGGCATGAAGTTATTTCTAGGAGTTGGACACATACCAAGTTTAGCTCAGTTCTGGGCATCTTTGAAATACCTATACAAACTTGTTCCTACATAGTAACTTGCATCTTTGAATGAGAATGTGCTTGCTTACAGCAAAGTGCTATATGTTCTGAATGCCCGAATAGGGAATCTGTGTCAAAACTTTGTTAGGAATTATGTGATCCTTACTAGCTGGAAGTAAGGGAGATGGGGCATGATGTTATTTCTAGGAGTTGGACACATACAACGTTTAGCTCAGTTCTGGGCATCTTTGAAATACCTATACAAACTTGTTCCTACATAGTAACTTGCATCTTTGAATGAGAATGTGCTTGCTTGCAGCAACGTGCTATATGTTCTGAATGCCCGAATAGGGAATCTGTGTCAAAACTTTGTTAGGAATTATGTGATCCTTACTAGCTGGAAGTAAGGGAGATGGGGCATGAAGTTATTTCTAGGAGTTGGACACATACCAAGTTTAGCTCAGTTCTGGGCATCTTTGAAATACCTATACAAACTTGTTCCTACATAGTAACTTGCATCTTTGAATGAGAATGTTCTTGCTTACAGCAACGTGCTATATGTTCTGAATGCCCGAATTGGCAATCTGTGTCAAAACTTTGTTAGGAATTATGTGATCCTTACTAGCTGGAAGTAAGGGAGATGGGGCATGAAGTTATTTCTAGGAGTTGGACACATACCAAGTTTAGCTCAGTTCTGGGCATCTTTGAAATACCTATACAAACTTGTTCCTACATAGTAACTTGCAACTTTGAATGAGAATGTGCTTGCTTACAGCAACGTGCTATATGTTCTGAATGCCCGAATTGGGAATCTGTGTCAAAACTTTGTTAGGAATTATGTGATCCTTACTAGCTGGAAGTAAGGGAGATGGGGCATGAAGTTATTTCTAGGAGTTGGACACATACCAAGTTTAGCTCAGTTCTGGGCATCTTTGAAATACCTATACAAACTTGTTCCTACATGTAACTTGCATCTTTGAATGAGAATGTGCTCGCTTGCAGCAACGTGCTATATGTTCTGAATGCCCGAATTGGGAATCTGTGTCAAAACTTTGTTAGGAATTATGTGATCCTTACTAGCTGGAAGTAAGGGAGATGGGGCATGAAGTTATTTCTAGGAGTTGGACACATACCAAGTTTAGCTCAGTTCTGGGCATCTTTGAAATACCTATACAAACTTGTTCCTACATAGTAACTTGCATCTTTGAATGAGAATGTGCTTGCTTGCAGCAACGTGCTATATGTTCTGAATGCCCGAATTGGGAATCTGTGTCAAAACTTTGTTAGGAATTATGTGATCCTTACTAGCTGGAAGTAAGGGAGATGGGGCATGAAGTTATTTCTAGGAGTTGGACACATACCAAGTTTAGCTCAGTTCTGGGCATCTTTGAAATACCTATACAAACTTGTTCCTACATAGTAACTTGCAACTTTGAATGAGAATGTGCTTGCTTACAGCAACGTGCTATATGTTCTGAATGCCCGAATAGGGAATCTGTGTCAAAACTTTGTTAGGAATTATGTGATCCTTACTAGCTGGAAGTAAGGGAGATGGGGCATGAAGTTATTTCTTGGAGTTGGACACATACCAAGTTTAGCTCAGTTCTGGGCATCTTTGAAATACCTATACAAACTTGTTCCTACATAGTAACTTGCATCTTTGAATGAGAATGTGCTTGCTTGCAGCAACGTGCTATATGTTCTGAATGCCCGAATAGGGAATCTGTGTCAAAACTTTGTTAGGAATTATGTGATCCTTACTAGCTGGAAGTAAGGGAGATGGGGCATGAAGTTATTTCTAGGAGTTGGACACATACAACATTTAGCTCAGTTCTGGGCATCTTTGAAATACCTATACAAACTTGTTCCTACATAGTAACTTGCATCTTTGAATGAGAATGTGCTTGCTTGCAGCAACGTGCTATATGTTCTGAATGCCCGAATAGGGAATCTGTGTCAAAACTTTGTTAGGAATTATGTGATCCTTACTAGCTGGAAGTAAGGGAGATGGGGCATGAAGTTATTTCTAGGAGTTGGACACATACCAAGTTTAGCTCAGTTCTGGGCATCTTTGAAATACCTATACAAACTTGTTCCTACATAGTAACTTGCATCTTTGAATGAGAATGTTCTTGCTTACAGCAACGTGCTATATGTTCTGAATGCCCGAATTGGCAATCTGTGTCAAAACTTTGTTAGGAATTATGTGATCCTTACTAGCTGGAAGTAAGGGAGATGGGGCATGAAGTTATTTCTAGGAGTTGGACACATACCAAGTTTAGCTCAGTTCTGGGCATCTTTGAAATACCTATACAAACTTGTTCCTACATAGTAACTTGCAACTTTGAATGAGAATGTGCTTGCTTACAGCAACGTGCTATATGTTCTGAATGCCCGAATAGGGAATCTGTGTCAAAACTTTGTTAGGAATTATGTGATCCTTACTAGCTGGAAGTAAGGGAGATGGGGCATGAAGTTATTTCTTGGAGTTGGACACATACCAAGTTTAGCTCAGTTCTGGGCATCTTTGAAATACCTATACAAACTTGTTCCTACATAGTAACTTGCATCTTTGAATGAGAATGTGCTTGCTTGCAGCAACGTGCTATATGTTCTGAATGCCCGAATAGGGAATCTGTGTCAAAACTTTGTTAGGAATTATGTGATCCTTACTAGCTGGAAGTAAGGGAGATGGGGCATGAAGTTATTTCTAGGAGTTGGACACATACAACGTTTGGCTCAATTCTGGGCATCTTTGAAATACCTATACAAACTTGTTCCTACATAGTAACTTGCATCTTTGAATGAGAATGTGCTTGCTTGCAGCAACGTGCTATATGTTCTGAATGCCCGAATAGGGAATCTGTGTCAAAACTTTGTTAGGAATTATGTGATCCTTACTAGCTGGAAGTAAGGGAGATGGGGCATGAAGTTATTTCTAGGAGTTGGACACATACCAAGTTTAGCTCAGTTCTGGGCATCTTTGAAATACCTATACAAACTTGTTCCTACATAGTAACTTGCATCTTTGAATGAGAATGTGCTTCCTTACAGCAACGTGCTATATGTTCTGAATGCCCGAATTGGCAATCTGTGTCAAAACTTTGTTAGGAATTATGTGATCCTTACTAGCTGGAAGTAAGGGAGATGGGGCATGAAGTTATTTCTAGGAGTTGCACACATACCAAGTTTAGCTCAGTTCTGGGCATCTTTGAAATACCTATACAAACTTGTTCCTACATAGTAACTTGCAACTTTGAATGAGAATCTGCTTGCTTACAGCAACGTGCTATATGTTCTGAATGCCCGAATTGGGAATCTGTGTCAAAACTTTGTTAGGAATTATGTGATCCTTACTAGCTGGAAGTAAGGGAGATGGGGCATGAAGTTATTTCTAGGAGTTGGACACATACCAAGTTTAGCTCAGTTCTGGGCATCTTTGAAATACCTATACAAACTTGTTCCTACATAGTAACTTGCATCTTTGAATGAGAATGTGCTTGCTTGCAGCAACGTGCTATATGTTCTGAATGCCCGAATTGGCAATCTGTGTCAAAACTTTGTTAGGAATTATGTGATCCTTATTAGCTGGAAGTAAGGGAGATGGGGCATGAAGTTATTTCTAGGAGTTGGACAAATACCAAGTTTAGCTCAGTTGTGGGAATCTTTGAAATACCTATACAAACTTGTTCCTACATAGTAACTTGCAACTTTGAAGGAGAATGTGCTTGCTTACAGCAAAGTGCTATATGTTCTGAATGCCCGAATAGGGAATCTGTGTCAAAACTTTGTTAGGAATTATGTGATCCTTACTAGCTGGAAGTAAGGGAGATGGGGCATGAAGTTATTTCTTGGAGTTGGAGACATACCAAGTTTAGCTCAGTTCTGGGCATCTTTGAAATACCTATACAAACTTGTTCCTACATAGTAACTTGCATCTTTGAATGAGAATGTGCTTGCTTGCAGCAACGTGCTATATGTTCTGAATGCCCGAATAGGGAATCTGTGTCAAAACTTTGTTAGGAATTATGTGATCCTTACTAGCTGGAAGTAAGGGAGATGGGGCATGAAGTTATTTCTAGGAGTTGGACACATACAACGTTTAGCTCAGTTCTGGGCATCTTTGAAATACCTATACAAACTTGTTCCTACATAGTAACTTGCATCTTTGAATGAGAATGTGCTTGCTTGCAGCAACGTGCTATATGTTCTGAATGCCCGAATAGGGAATCTGTGTCAAAACTTTGTTAGGAATTATGTGATCCTTACTAGCTGGAAGTAAGGGAGATGGGGCATGAAGTTATTTCTAGGAGTTGGACACATACCAAGTTTAGCTCAGTTCTGGGCATCTTTGAAATACCTATACAAACTTGTTCCTACATAGTAACTTGCAACATTGAATGAGAATGTGCTTGCTTACAGCAACGTGCTATATGTTCTGAATGCCCGAATTGGGAATCTGTGTCAAAACTTTGTTAGGAATTATGTGATCCTTATTAGCTGGAAGTAAGGGAGATGGGGCATGATGTTATTTCTAGGAGTTGGACACATACCAAGTTTAGCTCAGTTCTGGGCATCTTTGAAATACCTATACAAACTTGTTCCTACATAGTAACTTGCATCTTTGAATGAGAATGTGCTTGCTTGCAGCAACGTGCTATATGTTCTGAATGCCCGAATTGGGAATCTCTGTCAAAACTTTGTTAGGAATTATGTGATCCTTACTAGCTGGAAGTAAGGGAGATGGGGCATGAAGTTATTTCTAGGAGTTGGACACATACCAAGTTTAGCTCAGTTCTGGGCATCTTTGAAATACCTATACAAACTTGTTCCTACATAGTAACTTGCATCTTTGAATGAGAATGTGCTTGCTTACAGCAACGTGCTATATGTTCTGAATGCCCGAATTGGGAATCTGTGTCAAAACTTTGTTAGGAATTATGTGATCCTTACTAGCTGGAAGTAAGGGAGATGGGGCATGAAGTTATTTCTAGGAGTTGGACACATACCAAGTTTAGCTCAGTTCTGGGCATCTTTGAAATACCTATACAAACTTGTTCCTACATAGTAACTTGCATCTTTGAATGAGAATGTGCTTGCTTGCAGCAACGTGCTATATGTTCTGAATGCCCGAATTGGCAATCTGTGTCAAAACTTTGTTAGGAATTATGTGATCCTTACTAGCTGGAAGTAAGGGAGATGGGGCATGAAGTTATTTCTAGGAGTTGGACACATACCAAGTTTAGCTCAGTTCTGGGCATTTTTGAAATACCTATACAAACTTGTTCCTACATAGTAACTTGCAACTTTGAATGAGAATGTGCTTGCTTGCAGCAACGTGCTATATGTTCTGAATGCCCGAATAGGGAATCTGTGTCAAAACTTTGTTAGGAATTATGTGCTCCTTACTAGCTGGAAGTAAGGGAGATGGAGCATGAAGTTATTTCTTGGAGTTGGACACATACCAAGTTTAGCTCAGTTCTGGGCATCTTTGAAATACCTATACAAACTTGTTCCTACCTAGTAACTTGCATCTTGGAATGAGAATGTGCTTGCTTGCAGCAACGTGCTATATGTTCTGAATGCCCGAATAGGGAATCTGTGTCAAAACTTTGTTAGAAATTATGTGATCCTTACTAGCTGGAAGTAAGGGAGATGGGGCATGAAGTTATTTCTAGGAGTTGGACACATACCAAGTTTAGCTCAGTTCTGGGCATCTTTGAAATACCTATACAAACTTGTTCCTACCTAGTAACTTGCATCTTTGAATGAGAATCTGCTTGTTTATAGCAACGTGCTATATGTTCTGAATGCCCGAATAGGGAATCTGTGTCAAAACTTTGTTAGGAATTATGTGATCCTTACTAGCTGGAAGTAAGGGAGATGTTGCATGAAGTTATTTCTAGGAGTTGGACACATACCAAGTTTAGCTCAGTTCTGGGCATCTTTGAAATACCTATCCAAACTTGTTCCTACCTAGTAACTTGCAACTTTGAATGAAAATGTGCTTGCTTACAGCAACGTGCTATATGTTCTGAATGCCCGAATTGGGAATCTGTGTCAAAACTTTGTTAGGAATTAAGTGATCCTTACTAGCTGGAAGTAAGGGAGATGGGGCATGAAGTTATTTCTAGGATTTGGACACATACCAAGTTTAGCTCAGTTCTGGGCATCTTTGAAATACCTATACAAACTTGTTCCTACCTAGTAACTTGCAACTTTGAATGAGAATGTGCTTGCTTACAGCAACGTGCTATATGTTCTGAATGCCCGAATTGGGAATCTGTGTCAAAACTTTGTTAGGAATTATGTGATCCTTACTAGCTGGAAGTAAGGGAGATGGGGCATGAAGTTATTTCTAGGAGTTGGACACATACCAAGTTTAGCTCAGTTCTGGGCATCTTTGAAATACCTATACAAACTTGTTCCTACCTAGTAACTTGCAACTTTGAATGAAAATGTGCTTGCTTACAGCAACGTGCTATATGTTCTGAATGCCCGAATTGGGAATCTGTGTCAAAACTTTGTTAGGAATTATGTGATCCTTACTAGCTGGAAGTAAGGGAGATGGGGCATGAAGTTATTTCTAGGAGTTGGACACATACCAAGTTTAGCTCAGTTCTGGGCATCTTTGAAATACCTATACCAACTTGTTCCTACATAGTAACTTGCATCTTTGAATGAGAATGTGCTTGCTTACAGCAACGTGCTATATGTTCTGAATGCCCGAATTGGCAATCTGTGTCAAAACTTTGTTAGGAATTATGTGATCCTTACTAGCTGGAAGTAAGGGAGATGGGGCATGAAGTTATTTCTAGGAGTTGGACACATACCAAGTTTAGCTCAGTTCTGGGCATCTTTGAAATACCTATACAAACTTGTTCCTACATAGTAACTTGCAACTTTGAATGAGAATGTGCTTGCTTGCAGCAACGTGCTATATGTTCTGAATGCCCGAATAGGGAATCTGTGTCAAAACTTTGTTAGGAATTATGTGATCCTTACTAGCTGGAAGTAAGGGAGATGGGGCATGAAGTTATTTCTTGGAGTAGGACACATACCAAGTTTAGCTCAGTTCTGGGCATCTTTGAAATACCTATACAAACTTGTTCCTACCTAGTAACTTGCATCTTGGAATGAGAATGTGCTTGCTTGCAGCAACGTGCTATATGTTCTGAATGCCCGAATAGGGAATCTGTGTCAAAACTTTGTTAGGAATTATGTGATCCTTACTAGCTGGAAGTAAGGGAGATGGGGCATGAAGTTATTTCTAGGAGTTGGACACATACCAAGTTTAGCTCAGTTCTGGGCATCTTTGAAATACCTATACAAACTTGTTCCTACATAGTAACTTGCATCTTTGAATGAGAATGTGCTTGCTTACAGCAACGTGCTATATGTTCTGAATGCCCGAATTGGGAATCTGTGTCAAAACTTTGTTAGGAATTATGTGATCCTTACTAGCTGGAAGTAAGGGAGATGGGGCATGAAGTTATTTCTAGGAGTTGGACATATACCAAGTTTAGCTCAGTTCTGGGCATCTTTGAAATACCTATACAAACTTGTTCCTACATAGTAACTTGCATCTTTGAATGAGAATGTGCTTGCTTACAGCAACGTGCTATATGTTCTGAATGCCCGAATTGGCAATCTGTGTCAAAACTTTGTTAGGAATTATGTGATCCTTACTAGCTGGAAGTAAGGGAGATGGGGCATGAAGTTATTTCTAGGAGTTGGACACATACCAAGTTTAGCTCAGTTCTGGGCATTTTTGAAATACCTATACAAACTTGTTCCTACATAGTAACTTGCAACTTTGAATGAGAATGTGCTTGCTTGCAGCAACGTGCTATATGTTCTGAATGCCCGAATTGGGAATCTGTGTCAAAACTTTGTTAGGAATTATGTGATCCTTACTAGCTGGAAGTAAGGGAGATGGAGCATGAAGTTATTTCTTGGAGTTGGACACATACCAAGTTTAGCTCAGTTCTGGGCATCTTTGAAATACCTATACAAACTTGTTCCTACCTAGTAACTTGCATCTTGGAATGAGAATGTGCTTGCTTGCAGCAACGTGCTATATGTTCTGAATGCCCGAATAGGGAATCTGTGTTAAAACTTTGTTAGGAATTATGTGATCCTTACTAGCTGGAAGTAAGGGAGATGGGGCATGAAGTTATTTCTAGGAGTTGGACACATACCAAGTTTAGCTCAGTTCTGGGCATCTTTGAAATACCTATACAAACTTGTTCCTACCTAGTAACTTGCATCTTTGAATGAGAATCTGCTTGTTTATAGCAACGTGCTATATGTTCTGAATGCCCGAATAGGGAATCTGTGTCAAAACTTTGTTAGGAATTATGTGATCCTTACTAGCTGGAAGTAAGGGAGATGTTGCATGAAGTTATTTCTAGGAGTTGGACACATACCAAGTTTAGCTCAGTTCTGGTCATATTTGAAATACCTATACAAACTTGTTCCTACCTAGTAACTTGCAACTTTGAATGAAAATGTGCTTGCTTACAGCAACGTGCTATATGTTCTGAATGCCCGAATTGGGAATCTGTGTCAAAACTTTGTTAGGAATTATGTGATCCTTACTAGCTGGAAGTAAGGGAGATGGGGCATGAAGTTATTTCTAGGAGTTGGACACATACCAAGTTTAGCTCAGTTCTGGGCATCTTTGAAATACCTATACAAACTTGTTCCTACATAGTAACTTGCAACTTTGAATGAAAATGTGCTTGCTTACAGCAACGTGCTATATGTTCTGAATGCCCGAATTGGGAATCTGTGTCAAAACATTGTTAGGAATTATGTGATCCTTACTAGCTGGAAGTAAGGGAGATGGGGCATGAAGTTATTTCTAGGAGTTGGACACATACCAAGTTTAGCTCAGTTCTGGGCATCTTTGAAATACCTATACAAACTTGTTCCTACCTAGTAACTTGCATCTTTGAATGAGAATCTGCTTGCTTACAGCAACGTGCTATATGTTCTGAATGCCCGAATTGGGAATCTGTGTCAAAACTTTGTTAGGAATTATGTGATCCTTACTAGCTGGAAGTAAGGGAGACGGGGCATGAAGTTATTTCTAGGAGTTGGACACATACCAAGTTTAGCTCAGTTCTGGGCATCTTTGAAATGCCTATACAAACTTGTTCCTACATAGTAACTTGCAACTTTGAATGAGAATGTGCTTGCTTACAGCAACGTGCTATATGTTCTGAATGCCCGAATTGGGAATCTGTGTCAAAACTTTGTTAGGAATTATGTGATCCTTACTAGCTGGAAGTAAGGGAGATGGGGCATGAAGTTATTTCTAGGAGTTGGACACATACCAAGTTTAGCTCAGTTCTGGGCATCTTTGAAATACCTATACAAACTTGTTCCTACATAGTAACTTGCAACTTTGAATGAGAATGTGCTTGCTTACAGCAACGTGCTATATGTTCTGAATGCCCGAATAGGGAATCTGTGTCAAAACTTTGTTAGGAATTATGTGATCCTTACTAGCTGGAAGTAAGGGAGATGGGGCATGAAGTTATTTCTTGGAGTTGGAGACATACCAAGTTTAGCTCAGTTCTGGGCATCTTTGAAATACCTATACAAACTTGTTCCTACGTAGTAACTTGCATCTTTGAATGAGAATGTGCTTGCTTGCAGCAACGTGCTATATGTTCTGAATGCCCGAATAGGGAATCTGTGTCAAAACTTTGTTAGGAATTATGTGATCCTTACTACCTGGAAGTAAGGGAGATGTGGCATGAAGTTATTTCTAGGAGTTGGACACATACCAAGTTTAGCTCAGTTCTGGGCATCTTTGAAATACCTATACAAACTTGTTCCTACATAGTAACTTGCATCTTTGAATGAGAATGTTCTTGCTTACAGCAACGTGCTATATGTTCTGAATGCAAGAATAGGCAATCTGTGTCAAAAGTTTGTTAGGAAATATGTGATCCTTACTAGCTGGAAGTAAGGGAGATGGGGCATGAAGTTATTTCTAGGAGTTGGACACATACCAAGTTTAGCTCAGTTCTGGGCATCTTTGAAATACCTATACAAACTTGTTCCTACATAGTAACTTGCAACTTTGAATGAGAATGTGCTTGCTTACAGCAACGTGCTATATGTTCTGAATGCCCGAATTGGGAATCTGTGTCAAAACTTTGTTAGGAATTAAGTGATCCTTACTAGCTGGAAGTAAGGGAGATGGGGCATGAAGTTATTTCTAGGATTTGGACACATACCAAGTTTAGCTCAGTTCTGGGCATCTTTGAAATACCTATACAAACTTGTTCCTACCTAGTAACTTGCAACTTTGAATGAGAATGTGCTTGCTTACAGCAACGTGCTATATGTTCTGAATGCCCGAATTGGGAATCTGTGTCAAAACTTTGTTAGGAATTATGTGATCCTTACTAGCTGGAAGTAAGGGAGATGGGGCATGAAGTTATTTCTAGGAGTTGGACACATACCAAGTTTAGCTCAGTTCTGGGCATCTTTGAAATACCTATACAAACTTGTTCCTACCTAGTAACTTGCAACTTTGAATGAAAATGTGCTTGCTTACAGCAACGTGCTATATGTTCTGAATGCCCGAATTGGGAATCTGTGTCAAAACTTTGTTAGGAATTATGTGATCCTTACTAGCTGGAAGTAAGGGAGATGGGGCATGAAGTTATTTCTAGGAGTTGGACACATACCAAGTTTAGCTCAGTTCTGGGCATCTTTGAAATACCTATACCAACTTGTTCCTACATAGTAACTTGCATCTTTGAATGAGAATGTGCTTGCTTACAGCAACGTGCTATATGTTCTGAATGCCCGAATTGGCAATCTGTGTCAAAACTTTGTTAGGAATTATGTGATCCTTACTAGCTGGAAGTAAGGGAGATGGGGCATGAAGTTATTTCTAGGAGTTGGACACATACCAAGTTTAGCTCAGTTCTGGGCATCTTTGAAATACCTATACAAACTTGTTCCTACATAGTAACTTGCAACTTTGAATGAGAATGTGCTTGCTTGCAGCAACGTGCTATATGTTCTGAATGCCCGAATAGGGAATCTGTGTCAAAACTTTGTTAGGAATTATGTGATCCTTACTAGCTGGAAGTAAGGGAGATGGGGCATGAAGTTATTTCTTGGAGTAGGACACATACCAAGTTTAGCTCAGTTCTGGGCATCTTTGAAATACCTATACAAACTTGTTCCTACCTAGTAACTTGCATCTTGGAATGAGAATGTGCTTGCTTGCAGCAACGTGCTATATGTTCTGAATGCCCGAATAGGGAATCTGTGTCAAAACTTTGTTAGGAATTATGTGATCCTTACTAGCTGGAAGTAAGGGAGATGGGGCATGAAGTTATTTCTAGGAGTTGGACACATACCAAGTTTAGCTCAGTTCTGGGCATCTTTGAAATACCTATACAAACTTGTTCCTACATAGTAACTTGCATCTTTGAATGAGAATGTGCTTGCTTACAGCAACGTGCTATATGTTCTGAATGCCCGAATTGGGAATCTGTGTCAAAACTTTGTTAGGAATTATGTGATCCTTACTAGCTGGAAGTAAGGGAGATGGGGCATGAAGTTATTTCTAGGAGTTGGACATATACCAAGTTTAGCTCAGTTCTGGGCATCTTTGAAATACCTATACAAACTTGTTCCTACATAGTAACTTGCATCTTTGAATGAGAATGTGCTTGCTTACAGCAACGTGCTATATGTTCTGAATGCCCGAATTGGCAATCTGTGTCAAAACTTTGTTAGGAATTATGTGATCCTTACTAGCTGGAAGTAAGGGAGATGGGGCATGAAGTTATTTCTAGGAGTTGGACACATACCAAGTTTAGCTCAGTTCTGGGCATTTTTGAAATACCTATACAAACTTGTTCCTACATAGTAACTTGCAACTTTGAATGAGAATGTGCTTGCTTGCAGCAACGTGCTATATGTTCTGAATGCCCGAATTGGGAATCTGTGTCAAAACTTTGTTAGGAATTATGTGATCCTTACTAGCTGGAAGTAAGGGAGATGGAGCATGAAGTTATTTCTTGGAGTTGGACACATACCAAGTTTAGCTCAGTTCTGGGCATCTTTGAAATACCTATACAAACTTGTTCCTACCTAGTAACTTGCATCTTGGAATGAGAATGTGCTTGCTTGCAGCAACGTGCTATATGTTCTGAATGCCCGAATAGGGAATCTGTGTTAAAACTTTGTTAGGAATTATGTGATCCTTACTAGCTGGAAGTAAGGGAGATGGGGCATGAAGTTATTTCTAGGAGTTGGACACATACCAAGTTTAGCTCAGTTCTGGGCATCTTTGAAATACCTATACAAACTTGTTCCTACCTAGTAACTTGCATCTTTGAATGAGAATCTGCTTGTTTATAGCAACGTGCTATATGTTCTGAATGCCCGAATAGGGAATCTGTGTCAAAACTTTGTTAGGAATTATGTGATCCTTACTAGCTGGAAGTAAGGGAGATGTTGCATGAAGTTATTTCTAGGAGTTGGACACATACCAAGTTTAGCTCAGTTCTGGTCATATTTGAAATACCTATACAAACTTGTTCCTACCTAGTAACTTGCAACTTTGAATGAAAATGTGCTTGCTTACAGCAACGTGCTATATGTTCTGAATGCCCGAATTGGGAATCTGTGTCAAAACTTTGTTAGGAATTATGTGATCCTTACTAGCTGGAAGTAAGGGAGATGGGGCATGAAGTTATTTCTAGGAGTTGGACACATACCAAGTTTAGCTCAGTTCTGGGCATCTTTGAAATACCTATACAAACTTGTTCCTACATAGTAACTTGCAACTTTGAATGAAAATGTGCTTGCTTACAGCAACGTGCTATATGTTCTGAATGCCCGAATTGGGAATCTGTGTCAAAACATTGTTAGGAATTATGTGATCCTTACTAGCTGGAAGTAAGGGAGATGGGGCATGAAGTTATTTCTAGGAGTTGGACACATACCAAGTTTAGCTCAGTTCTGGGCATCTTTGAAATACCTATACAAACTTGTTCCTACCTAGTAACTTGCATCTTTGAATGAGAATCTGCTTGCTTACAGCAACGTGCTATATGTTCTGAATGCCCGAATTGGGAATCTGTGTCAAAACTTTGTTAGGAATTATGTGATCCTTACTAGCTGGAAGTAAGGGAGACGGGGCATGAAGTTATTTCTAGGAGTTGGACACATACCAAGTTTAGCTCAGTTCTGGGCATCTTTGAAATGCCTATACAAACTTGTTCCTACATAGTAACTTGCAACTTTGAATGAGAATGTGCTTGCTTACAGCAACGTGCTATATGTTCTGAATGCCCGAATTGGGAATCTGTGTCAAAACTTTGTTAGGAATTATGTGATCCTTACTAGCTGGAAGTAAGGGAGATGGGGCATGAAGTTATTTCTAGGAGTTGGACACATACCAAGTTTAGCTCAGTTCTGGGCATCTTTGAAATACCTATACAAACTTGTTCCTACATAGTAACTTGCAACTTTGAATGAGAATGTGCTTGCTTACAGCAACGTGCTATATGTTCTGAATGCCCGAATAGGGAATCTGTGTCAAAACTTTGTTAGGAATTATGTGATCCTTACTAGCTGGAAGTAAGGGAGATGGGGCATGAAGTTATTTCTTGGAGTTGGAGACATACCAAGTTTAGCTCAGTTCTGGGCATCTTTGAAATACCTATACAAACTTGTTCCTACGTAGTAACTTGCATCTTTGAATGAGAATGTGCTTGCTTGCAGCAACGTGCTATATGTTCTGAATGCCCGAATAGGGAATCTGTGTCAAAACTTTGTTAGGAATTATGTGATCCTTACTACCTGGAAGTAAGGGAGATGTGGCATGAAGTTATTTCTAGGAGTTGGACACATACCAAGTTTAGCTCAGTTCTGGGCATCTTTGAAATACCTATACAAACTTGTTCCTACATAGTAACTTGCATCTTTGAATGAGAATGTTCTTGCTTACAGCAACGTGCTATATGTTCTGAATGCAAGAATAGGCAATCTGTGTCAAAAGTTTGTTAGGAAATATGTGATCCTTACTAGCTGGAAGTAAGGGAGATGGGGCATGAAGTTATTTCTAGGAGTTGGACACATACCAAGTTTAGCTCAGTTCTGGGCATCTTTGAAATACCTATACAAACTTGTTCCTACATAGTAACTTGCAACTTTGAATGAGAATGTGCTTGCTTACAGCAACGTGCTATATGTTCTGAATGCCCGAATTGGGAATCTGTGTCAAAACTTTGTTAGGAATTATGTGATCCTTATTAGCTGGAAGTAAGGGAGATGGGGCATGAAGTTATTTCTAGGAGTTGGACACATACCAAGTTTAGCTCAGTTCTGGGCATCTTTGAAATACCTATACAAACTTGTTCCTACATAGTAACTTGCATCTTTGAATGAGAATGTGCTTGCTTGCAGCAACGTGCTATATGTTCTGAATGCCCGAATAGGGAATCTGTGTCAAAACTTTGTTAGGAATTATGTGATCCTTACTAGCTGGAAGTAAGGGAGATGGGGCATGAAGTTATTTCTAGGAGTTGGACACATACCAAGTTTAGCTCAGTTCTGGGCATCTTTGAAATACCTATACAAACTTGTTCCTACATAGTAACTTGCAACTTTGAATGAGAATGTGCTTGCTTGCACCAACGTGCTATATGTTCTGAATGCCCGAATAGGGAATCTGTGTCAAAACTTTGTTAGGAATTATGTGATCCTTACTAGCTGGAAGTAAGGGAGATGGAGCATGAAGTTATTTCTTGGAGTTGGACACATACCAAGTTTAGCTCAGTTCTGGGCATCTTTGAAATACCTATACAAACTTGTTCCTACCTAGTAACTTGCATCTTGGAATGAGAATGTGCTTGCTTGCAGCAACGTGCTATATGTTCTGAATGCCCGAATAGGGAATCTGTGTCAAAACTTTGTTAGGAATTATGTGATCCTTACTAGCTGGAAGTAAGGGAGATGGGGCATGAAGTTATTTCTAGGAGTTGGACACATACCAAGTTTAGCTCAGTTCTGGGCATCTTTGAAATACCTATACAAACTTGTTCCTACCTAGTAACTTGCATCTTTGAATGAGAATCTGCTTGTTTATAGCAACGTGCTATATGTTCTGAATGCCCGAATAGGGAATCTGTGTCAAAACTTTGTTAGGAATTATGTGATCATTACTAGCTGGAAGTAAGGGAGATGGGGCATGAAGTTATTTCTAGGAGTTGGACACATACCAAGTTTAGCTCAGTTCTGGGCATCTTTGAAATACCTATACAAACTTGTTCCTACATAGTAACTTGCAACTTTGAATGAAAATGTGCTTGCTTACAGCAACGTGCTATATGTTCTGAATGCCCGAATTGGGAATCTGTGTCAAAACATTGTTAGGAATTATGTGATCCTCACTAGCTGGAAGTAAGGGAGATGGGGCATGAAGTTATTTCTAGGAGTTGGACACATACCAAGTTTAGCTCAGTTCTGGGCATCTTTGAAATACCTATACAAACTTGTTCCTACCTAGTAACTTGCATCTTTGAATGAGAATCTGCTTGCTTACAGCAACGTGCTATATGTTCTGAATGCCCGAATTGGGAATCTGTGTCAAAACTTTGTTAGGAATTATGTGATCCTTACTAGCTGGAAGTAAGGGAGATGGGGCATGAGGTTTTTTCTAGAAGTTGGACACATACCAAGTTTAGCTCAGTTCTGGGCATCTTTGAAATACCTATACAAACTTGTTCCTACATAGTAACTTGCATCTTTGAATGAGAATGTGCTTGCTTACAGCAACGTGCTATATGTTCTGAATGCCCGAATTGGCAATCTGTGTCAAAACTTTGTTAGGAATTATGTGATCCTTACTAGCTGGAAGTAAGGGAGATGGGGCATGAAGTTATTTCTAGGAGTTGGACACATACCAAGTTTAGCTCAGTTCTGGGCATTTTTGAAATACCTATACAAACTTGTTCCTACATAGTAACTTGCAACTTTGAATGAGAATGTGCTTGCTTGCAGCAACGTGCTATATGTTCTGAATGCCCGAATTGGGAATCTGTGTCAAAACTTTGTTAGGAATTATGTGATCCTTACTAGCTGGAAGTAAGGGAGATGGAGCATGAAGTTATTTCTTGAAGTTGGACACATACCAAGTTTAGCTCAGTTCTGGGCATCTTTGAAATACCTATACAAACTTGTTCCTACATAGTAACTTGCATCTTTGAATGAGAATGTGCTTGCTTGCAGCAACGTGCCATAGGTTCTGAATGCCCGAATTGGGAATCTGTGTCAAAACTTTGTTAGAAATTATGTGATCCTTACTAGCTGGAAGTAAGGGAGATGGGGCATGAAGTTATTTCTAGGAGTTGGACACATACCAAGTTTAGCTCAGTTCTGGGCATCTTTGAAATACCTATACAAACTTGTTCCTACCTAGTAACTTGCATCTTTGAATGAGAATCTGCTTGCTTATAGCAACGTGCTATATGTTCTGAATGCCCGAATAGGGAATCTGTGTCAAAACTTTGTTAGGAATTATGTGATCCTTACTAGCTGGAAGTAAGGGAGATGGGGCATGAAGTTATTTCTAGGAGTTGGACACATACCAAGTTTAGCTCAGTTCTGGGCATCTTTGAAATACCTATACCAACTTGTTCCTACATAGTAACTTGCAACTTTGAATGAGAATGTGCTTGCTTACAGCAACGTGCTATATGTTCTGAATGCCCGAATTGGGAATCTGTGTCAAAACTTTGTTAGGAATAATGTGATCCTTACTAGCTGGAAGTAAGGGAGATGGGGCATGAAGTTATTTCTAGGAGTTGGACACATACCAAGTTTAGCTCAGTTCTGGGCATCTTTGAAATACCTATACAAACTTGTTCCTACATAGTAACTTGCAACTTTGAATGAAAATGTGCTTGCTTACAGCAACGTGCTATATGTTCTGAATGCCCGAATTGGGAATCTGTGTCAAAACATTGTTAGGAATTATGTGATCCTTACTAGCTGGAAGTAAGGGAGATGGGGCATGAAGTTATTTCTAGGAGTTGGACACATACCAAGTTTAGCTCAGTTCTGGGCATCTTTGAAATACCTATACAAACTTGTTCCTACCTAGTAACTTGCATCTTTGAATGAGAATCTGCTTGCTTACAGCAACGTGCTATATGTTCTGAATGCCCGAATTGGGAATCTGTGTCAAAACTTTGTTAGGAATTATGTGATCCTTACTAGCTGGAAGTAAGGGAGATGGAGCATGAAGTTATTTCTAGGAGTTGGACACATACCAAGTTTAGCTCAGTTCCGGGCATCTTTGAAATACCTGTACAAACTTGTTCCTACATAGTAACTTGCAACTTTGAATGAGAATGTGCTTGCTTACAGCAACGTGCTATATGTTCTGAATGCCCGAATTGGGAATCTGTGTCAAAACTTTGTTAGGAATTATGTGATCCTTACTAGCTGGAAGTAAGGGAGATGGGGCATGAAGTTATTTCTAGGAGTTGGACACATACCAAGTTTAGCTCAGTTCTGGGCATCTTTGAAATACCTATACAAACTTGTTCCTACATAGTAACTTGCAACTTTGAATGAGAATGTGCTTGCTTACAGCAACGTGCTATATGTTCTGAATGCCCGAATAGGGAATCTGTGTCAAAACTTTGTTAGGAATTATGTGATCCTTAGTAGCTGGAAGTAAGGGAGATGGGGCATGAAGTTATTTCTTGGAGTTGGACACATACAACGTTTAGCTCAGTTCTGGGCATCTTTGAAATACCTATACAAACTTGTTCCTACATAGTAACTTGCAACTTTGAATGAGAATGTGCTTGCTTGCAGCAACGTGCTATATGTTCTGAATGCCCGAATAGGGAATCTGTGTCAAAACTTTGTTAGGAATTATGTGATCCTTACTAGCTGGAAGTAAGGGAGATGGGGCATGAAGTTATTTCTAGGAGTTGGACACATACCAAGTTTAGCTCAGTTCTGGGCATCTTTGAAATACCTATACAAACTTGTTCCTACATAGTAACTTGCATCTTTGAATGAGAATGTGCTTGCTTACAGCAACGTGCTATATGTTCTGAATGCCCGAATTGGCAATCTGTGTCAAAACTTTGTTAGGAATTATGTGATCCTTACCAGCTGGAAGTAAGGGAGATGGGGCATGAAGTTATTTCTAGGAGTTGGACACATACCAAGTTTAGCTCAGTTCTGGGCATCTTTGAAATACCTATACAAACTTGTTCCTACATAGTAACTTGCAACTTTGAATGAGAATGTGCTTGCTTACAGCAACGTGCTATATGTTCTGAATGCCCGAATTGGGAATCTGTGTCAAAACTTTGGTAGGAATTATGTGATCCTTACTAGCTGGAAGTAAGGGAGATGGGGCATGAAGTTATTTCTAGGAGTTGGACACATACCAAGTTTAGCTCAGTTCTGGGCATCTTTGAAATACCTATACAAACTTGTTCCTACATAGTAACTTGCATCTTTGAATGAGAATGTGCTTGCTTGCAGCAACGTGCTATATGTTCTGAATGCCCGAATTGGGAATCTATGTCAAAACTTTGTTAGGAATTATGTGATCCTTACTAGCTGGAAGTAAGGGAGATGGGGCATGAAGTTATTTCTAGGAGTTGGACACATACCAAGTTTAGCTCAGTTCTGGGCATCTTTGAAATACCTATACAAACTTGTTCCTACATAGTAACTTGCAACTTTGAATGAGAATGTGCTTGCTTACAGCAACGTGCTATATGTTCTGAATGCCCGAATTGGGAATCTGTGTCAAAACTTTGTTAGGAATTATGTGATCCTTACTAGCTGGAAGTAAGGGGGATGGGGCATGAAGTTATTTCTAGGAGTTGGACACATACCAAGTTTAGCTCAGTTCTGGGCATCTTTGAAATACCTATACAAACTTGTTCCTACATAGTAACTTGCAACTTTGAATGAAAATGTGCTTGCTTACAGCAACGTGCTATATGTTCTGAATGCCCGAATTGGGAATCTGTGTCAAAACGTTGTTAGGAATTATGTGATCCTTACTAGCTGGAAGTAAGGGAGATGGAGCATGAAGTTATTTCTAGGAGTTGGACACATAGCAAGTTTACCTCAGTTCTGGGCCTCTTTGAAATACCTATACAAACTTGTTCCTACATAGAAACTTGCATCTTTGAATGAGAATGTGCTTGCTTACAGCAACGTGCTATATGTTCTGAATGCCCGAATTGGCAATCTGTGTCAAAACTTTGTTAGGAATTATGTGATCCTTACTAGCTGGAAGTAAGGGAGATGGGGCATGAAGTTATTTCTAGGAGTTGGACACATAGCAAGTTTAGCTCAGTTCTGGGCATCTTTGAAATACCTATACAAACTTGTTCCTACATAGTAACTTGCATCTTTGAATGGGAATCTGCTTGCTTACAGCAACGTGCTATATGTTCTGAATGCCCGAATAGGGAATCTGTGTCAAAACTTTGTTAGGAATTATGTGATCCTTACTAGCTGGAAGTAAGGGAGATGGGGCATGATGTTATTTCTAGGAGTTGGACACATACCAAGTTTAGCTCAGTTCTGGGCATCTTTGAAATACCTATACAAACTTGTTCCTACCTAGTAACTTGCAACTTTGAATGAAAATGTGCTTGCTTACAGCAACGTGCTATATGTTGTGAATGCCCGAATTGGGAATCTGTGTCAAAACTTTGTTAGGAATTATGTGATCCTTACTAGCTGGAAGAAAGGGAGATGGGGCATGAAGTTATTTCTAGGAGTTGGACACATACCAAGTTTAGCTCAGTTCTGGGCATCTTTGAAATACCTATGCAAACTTGTTCCTACATAGTAACTTGCAACTTTGAATGAAAATGTGCTTGCTTACAGCAACGTGGTATATGTTCTGAATGCCCGAATTGGCAATCTGTGTCAAAACATTGTTAGGAATTATGTGATCCTTACTAGCTGGAAGTAAGGGAGATGGGGCATGAAGTTATTTCTAGGAGTTGGACACATACCAAGTTTAGCTCAGTTCTGGGCATCTTTGAAATACCTATACAAACTTGTTCCTACCTAGTAACTTGCATCTTTGAATGAGAATCTGCTTGCTTACAGCAACGTGCTATATGTTCTGAATGCCCGAATTGGGAATCTGTGTCAAAACTTTGTTAGGAATTAAGTGATCCTTACTAGCTGGAAGTAAGGGAGATGGGGCATGAAGTTATTTCTAGGATTTGGACACATACCAAGTTTAGCTCAGTTCTGGGCATCTTTGAAATACCTATACAAACTTGTTCATACATAGTAACTTGCAACTTTGAATGAGAATGTGCTTGCTTACAGCAACGTGCTATATGTTCTGAATGCCCGAATTGGGATTCTGTGTCAAAACTTTGTTAGGAATTATGTGATCCTTACTAGCTGGAAGTAAGGGAGATGGGGCATGAAGTTATTTCTAGGAGTTGGACACATACCAAGTTTAGCTCAGTTCTGGGCATCTTTGAAATACCTATACAAACTTGTTCCTACATAGTAACTTGCATCTTTGAATGAGAATGTTCTTGCTTACAGCAACGTGCTATATGTTCTGAATGCCCGAATTGGGAATCTGTGTCAAAACTTTGTTAGGAATTATGTGATCCTTACTAGCTGGAAGTAAGGGAGATGGGGCATGAAGTTATTTCTAGGAGTTGGACACATACCAAGTTTAGCTCAGTTCTGGGCATCTTTGAAATACCTATACCAACTTGTTCCTACATAGTAACTTGCATCTTTGAATGAGAATGTGCTTGCTTACAGCAACGTGCTATATGTTCTGAATGCCCGAATTGGCAATCTGTGTCAAAACTTTGTTAGGAATTATGTGATCCTTACTAGCTGGAAGTAAGGGAGATGGGGCATGAAGTTATTTCTAGGAGTTGGACACATACCAAGTTTAGCTCAGTTCTGGGCATCTTTGAAATACCTATACAAACTTGTTCCTACATAGTAACTTGCAACTTTGAATGAGAATGTGCTTGCTTGCAGCAACGTGCTATATGTTCTGAATGCCCGAATAGGGAATCTGTGTCAAAACTTTGTGAGGAATTATGTGATCCTTACTAGCTGGAAGTAAGGGAGATGGGGCATGAAGTTATTTCTAGGAGTTGGACACATACCAAGTTTAGCTCAGTTCTGGGCATCTTTGAAATACCTATACAAACTTGTTCCTACATAGTAACTTGCAACTTTGAATGAGAATGTGCTTGCTTGCAGCAACGTGCTATAAGTTCTGAATGCCCGAATTGGGAATCTGTGTCAAAACTTTGTTAGGAATTATGTGATCCTTACTAGCTGGAAGTAAGGGAGATGGGGCATGAAGTTATTTCTAGGAGTTGGACACATACCAAGTTTAGCTCAGTTCTGGGCATCTTGGAAATACCTATACAAACTTGTTCCTACATAGTAACTTGCATCTTTGAATGAGAATGTGCTTGCTTGCAGCAACGTGCTATATGTTCTGAATGCCCGAATTGGGAATCTGTGTCAAAACTTTTTTAGGAATTATGTGATCCTTACTAGCTGGAAGTAAGGGAGATGGGGCATGAAGTTATTTCTAGGAGTTGGACACATACCAAGTTTAGCTCAGTTCTGGGCATCTTTGAAATACCTATACAAACTTGTTCCTACATAGTAACTTGCATCTTTGAATGACAATGTGCTTGCTTGCAGCAACGTGCTATATGTTCTGAATGCCCGAATTGGGAATCTGTGTCAAAACTTTGTTAGGAATTATGTGATCCTTACTAGCTGGAAGTAAGGGAGATGGGGCATGAAGTTATTTCTTGGAGTTGGAGACATACCAAGTTTAGCTCAGTTCTGGGCATCTTTGAAATACCTATACAAACTTGTTCCTACATAGTAACTTGCATCTTTGAATGAGAATGTGCTTGCTTACAGCAACCTGCTATATGTTCTGAATGCCCGAATTGGGAATCTGTGTCAAAACTTTGTTAGGAATTATGTGATCCTTACTAGCTGGAAGTAAGGGAGATGGGGCATGAAGTTATTTCTAGGAGTTGGACACATACCAAGTTTAGCTCAGTTCTGGGCATCTTTGAAATACCTATACAAACTTGTTCCTACATAGTAACTTGCAACTTTGAATGAGAATGTGCTTGCTTACAGCAACGTGCTATATGTTCTGAATGCCCGAATTGGGAATCTGTGTCAAAACTTTGTTAGGAATTATGTGATCCTTACTAGCTGGAAGTAAGGGAGATGGGGCATGAAGTTATTTCTAGGAGTTGGACACATACCAACTTTAGCTCAGTTCTGGGCATCTTTGAAATACCTATACAAACTTGTTCCTACATAGTAACTTGCATCTTTGAATGAAAATGTGCTTGCTTGCAGCAACGTGCTATATGTTCTGAATGCCCGAATTGGGAATCTGTGTCAAAACTTTGTTAGGAATTATGTGATCCTTACTAGCTGTAAGTAAGGGAGATGGGGCATGAAGTTATTTCTTGGAGTTGGAGACATACCAAGTTTAGCTCAGTTCTGGGCATCTTTGAAATACCTATACAAACTTGTTCCTACATAGTAACTTGCATCTTTGAATGAGAATGTGCTTGCTTACAGCAACGTGCTATATGTTCTGAATGCCCGAATTGGGAATCTGTGTCAAAACTTTGGTAGGAATTATGTGATCCTTACTAGCTGGAAGTAAGGGAGATGGGGCATGAAGTTATTTCTAGGAGTTGGACACATACCAAGTTTAGCTCAGTTCTGGGCATCTTTGAAATACCTATACAAACTTGTTCCTACATAGTAACTTTCAACTTTGAATGAGAATGTGCTTGCTTACAGCAACGTGCTATATGTTCTGAATGCCCGAATTGGGAATCTGTGTCAAAACTTTGTTAGGAATTATGTGATCCTTACTAGCTGGAAGTAAGGGAGATGGGGCATGAAGTTATTTCTAGGAGTTGGACACATACCAAGTTTAGCTCAGTTCTGGGCATCTTTGAAATACCTATACAAACTTGTTCCTACATAGTAACTTGCATCTTTGAATGAGAATGTGCTTGCTTACAGCAACGTGCTATATGTTCTGAATGCCCGAATTGGGAATCTGTGTCAAAACTTTGTTAGGAATTATGTGATCCTTACTAGCTGGAAGTAAGGGAGATGGGGCATGAAGTTATTTCTAGGAGTTGGACACATACCAAGTTTAGCTCAGTTCTGGGCATCTTTGAAATACCTATACAAACTTGTTCCTACATAGTAACTTGCAACTTTGAATGAGAATGTGCTTGCTTACAGCAACGTGCTATATGTTCTGAATGCCCGAATTGGGAATCTGTGTCAAAACTTTGTTAGGAATTATGTGATCCTTACTAGCTGGAAGTAAGGGAGATGGGGCATGAAGTTATTTCTAGGAGTTGGACACATACCAAGTTTAGCTCAGTTCTGGGCATCTTTGAAATACATATACAAACTTGTTCCTACATAGTAACTTGCAACTTTGAATGAGAATGTGCTTGCTTACAGCAACGTGCTATATGTTCTGAATGCCCGAATAGGGAATCTGTGTCAAAACTTTGTTAGGAATTATGTGATCCTTAGTAGCTGGAAGTAAGGGAGATGGGGCATGAAGTTATTTCTTGGAGTTGGACACATACAACGTTTAGCTCAGTTCTGGGCATCTTTGAAATACCTATACAAACTTGTTCCTACATAGTAACTTGCAACTTTGAATGAGAATGTGCATGCTTGCAGCAACGTGCTATATGTTCTGAATGCCCGAATAGGGAATCTGTGTCAAAACTTTGTTAGGAATTATGTGATCCTTACTAGCTGGAAGTAAGGGAGATGGGGCATGAAGTTATTTCTAGGAGTTGGACACATACCAAGTTTAGCTCAGTTCTGGGCATCTTTGAAATACCTATACAAACTTGTTCCTACATAGTAACTTGCAACTTTGAATGAAAATGTGCTTGCTTACAGCAACCTGCTATATGTTCTGAATGCCCGAATTGGGAATCTGTGTCAAAACTTTGTTAGGAATTATGTGATCCTTACTAGCTGGAAGTAAGGGAGATGGGGCATGAAGTTATTTCTAGGAGTTGGACACATAGCAAGTTTAGCTCAGTTCTGGGCATCTTTGAAATACCTATACAAACTTGTTCCTACATAGTAACTTGCATCTTTGAATGAGAATGTGCTTGCTTACAGCAACGTGCTATATGTTCTGAATGCCCGAATTGGCAATCTGTGTCAAAACTTTGTTAGGAATTATGTGATCCTTACTAGCTGGAAGTAAGGGAGATGGGGCATGAAGTTATTTCTAGGAGTTGGACACATACCAAGTTTAGCTCAGTTCTGGGCATCTTTGAAATACCTATACAAACTTGTTCCTACATAGTAACTTGCATCTTTGAACGAGAATGTGCTTGCTTACAGCAACGTGCTATATGTTCTGAATGCCCGAATTGGGAATCTGTGTCAAAACTGTTAGGAATGATGTGATCCTTACTAGCTGGAAGTAAGGGAGATGGGGCATGAAGTAATTTCTGGGAGTTGGACACATACCAAGTTTAGCTCAGTTCTGGGCATCTTTGAAATACCTATACAAACTTGTTCCTACATAGTAACTTGCAACTTTGAATGAGAATGTGCTTGCTTACAGCAACGAGCAATATGCTCTGAATACCCGAATTGGGAATCTGTGTCAAATCTTTGTTAGGAATTATGTGATCCTTACTAGCTGGAAGTAAGGGAGATGGGGCATGAAGTTATTTCTAGGAGTTGGACACATACCAAGTTTAGCTCAGTTCTGGGCATCTTTGAAATACCTATACAAACTTGTTCCTACATAGTAACTTGCAACTTTGAATGAGAATGTGCTTGCTTACAGCAACGTGCTATATGTTCTGAATGCCCGAATTGGGAATCTGTGTCAAAACTTTGTTAGGAATTATGTGATCCTTACTAGCTGGAAGTAAGGGGGATGGGGCATGAAGTTATTTCTAGGAGTTGGACACATACCAAGTTTAGCTCAGTTCTGGGCATCTTTGAAATACCTATACAAACTTGTTCCTACATAGTAACTTGCAACTTTGAATGAAAATGTGCTTGCTTACAGCAACGTGCTATATGTTCTGAATGCCCGAATTGGGAATCTGTGTCAAAACTTTGTTAGGAATTATGTGATCCTTACTAGCTGGAAGTAAGGGAGATGGAGCATGAAGTTATTTCTAGGAGTTGGACACATAGCAAGTTTACCTCAGTTCTGGGCCTCTTTGAAATACCTATACAAACTTGTTCCTACATAGTAACTTGCATCTTTGAATGAGAATGTGCTTGCTTACAGCAACGTGCTATATGTTCTGAATGCCCGAATTGGCAATCTGTGTCAAAACTTTGTTAGGAATTATGTGATCCTTACTAGCTGGAAGTAAGGGAGATGGGGCATGAAGTTATTTCTAGGAGTTGGACACATAGCAAGTTTAGCTCAGTTCTGGGCATCTTTGAAATACCTATACAAACTTGTTCCTACATAGTAACTTGCATCTTTGAATGGGAATCTGCTTGCTTACAGCAACGTGCTATATGTTCTGAATGCCCGAATAGGGAATCTGTGTCAAAACTTTGTTAGGAATTATGTGATCCTTACTAGCTGGAAGTAAGGGAGATGGGGCATGATGTTATTTCTAGGAGTTGGACACATACCAAGTTTAGCTCAGTTCTGGGCATCTTTGAAATACCTATACAAACTTGTTCCTACATAGTAACTTGCATCTTTGAATGGGAATCTGCTTGCTTACAGCAACGTGCTATATGTTCTGAATGCCCGAATAGGGAATCTGTGTCAAAACTTTGTTAGGAATTATGTGATCCTTACTAGCTGGAAGTAAGGGAGATGGGGCATGAAGTTATTTCTAGGAGTTGGACACATACCAAGTTTAGCTCAGTTCTGGGCATCTTTGAAATACCTATACAAACTTGTTCCTACATAGTAACTTGCAACTTTGAATGAAAATGTGCTTGCTTACAGCAACGTGCTATATGTTCTGAATGCCCGAATTGGGAATCTGTGTCAAAACTTTGTTAGGAATTATGTGATCCTTACTAGCTGGAAGTAAGGGAGATGGGGCATGAAGTTATTTCTAGGAGTTGGACACATACCAAGTTTAGCTCAGTTCTGGGCATCTTTGAAATACCTATACAAACTTGTTCCTACCTAGTAACTTGCATCTTTGAATGAGAATCTGCTTGCTTACAGCAACGTGCTATATGTTCTGAATGCCCGAATTGGGAATCTGTGTCAAAACTTTGTTAGGAATTATGTGATCCTTACTAGCTGGAAGTAAGGGAGATGGGGCATGAAGTTATTTCTAGGATTTGGACACATACCAAGTTTAGCTCAGTTCTGGGCATCTTTGAAATACCTATACAAACTTGTTCCTACATAGTAACTTGCAACTTTGAATGAGAATGTGCTTGCTTACAGCAACGTGCTATATGTTCTGAATGCCCGAATTGGGAATCTGTGTCAAAACTTTGTTAGGAATTATGTGATCCTTACTAGCTGGAAGTAAGGGAGATGGGGCATGAAGATATTTCTAGGAGTTGGACACATACCAAGTTTAGCTCAGTTCTGGGCATCTTTGAAATACCTATACAAACTTGTTCCTACATAGTAACTTGCATCTTTGAATGAGAATGTTCTTGCTTACAGCAACGTGCTATATGTTCTGAATGCCCGAATTGGCAATCTGTGTCAAAACTTTGTTAGGAATTATGTGATCCTTACTAGCTGGAAGTAAGGGAGATGGGGCATGAAGTTATTTCTAGGAGTTGGACACATACCAAGTTTAGCTCAGTTCTGGGCATCTTTGAAATACCTATACAAACTTGTTCCTACATAGTAACTTGCAACTTTGAATGAGAATGTGCTTGCTTACAGCAACGTGCTATATGTTCTGAATGCCCGAATTGGGAATCTGTGTCAAAACTTTGTTAGGAATTATGTGATCCTTACTAGCTGGAAGTAAGGGAGATGGAGCATGAAGTTATTTCTAGGAGTTGGACACATAGCAAGTTTACCTCAGTTCTGGGCCTCTTTGAAATACCTATACAAACTTGTTCCTACATAGTAACTTGCATCTTTGAATGAGAATCTGCTTGCTTACAGCAACGTGCTATATGTTCTGAATGCCCGAATTGGCAATCTGTGTCAAAACTTTGTTAGGAATTATGTGATCCTTACTAGCTGGAAGTAAGGGAGATGGAGCATGAAGTTATTTCTTGGAGTTGGACACATACCAAGTTTAGCTCAGTTCTGGGCATCTTTGAAATACCTATACAAACTTGTTCCTACATAGTAACTTGCATCTTTGAATGGGAATCTGCTTGCTTACAGCAACGTGCTATATGTTCTGAATGCCCGAATAGGGAATCTGTGTCAAAACTTTGTTAGGAATTATGTGATCCTTACTAGCTGGAAGTAAGGGAGATGGGGCATGATGTTATTTCTAGGAGTTGGACACATACCAAGTTTAGCTCAGTTCTGGGCATCTTTGAAATACCTATACAAACTTGTTCCTACCTAGTAACTTGCAACTTTGAATGAAAATGTGCTTGCTTACAGCAACGTGCTATATGTTCTGAATGCCCGAATTGGGAATCTGTGTCAAAACTTTGTTAGGAATTATGTGATCCTTACTAGCTGGAAGTAAGGGAGATGGGGCATGAAGTTATTTCTAGGAGTTGGACACATACCAAGTTTAGCTCAGTTCTGGGCATCTTTGAAATACCTGTACAAACTTGTTCCTACATAGTAACTTGCAACTTTGAATGAAAATGTGCTTGCTTACAGCAACGTGCTATATGTTCTGAATGCCCGAATTGGCAATCTGTGTCAAAACATTGTTAGGAATTATGTGATCCTTACTAGCTGGAAGTAAGGGAGATGGGGCATGAAGTTATTTCTAGGAGTTGGACACATACCAAGTTTAGCTCAGTTCTGGGCATCTTTGAAATACCTATACAAACTTGTTCCTACCTAGTAACTTGCATCTTTGAATGAGAATCTGCTTGCTTACAGCAACGTGCTATATGTTCTGAATGCCCGAATTGGGAATCTGTGTCAAAACTTTGTTAGGAATTATGTGATCCTTACTAGCTGGAAGTAAGGGAGATGGGGCATGAAGTTATTTCTAGGATTTGGACACATACCAAGTTTAGCTCAGTTCTGGGCATCTTTGAAATACCTATACAAACTTGTTCCTACATAGTAACTTGCAACTTTGAATGAGAATGTGCTTGCTTGCAGCAACGTGCTATATGTTCTGAATGCCCGAATAGGGAATCTGTGTCAAAACTTTGTTAGGAATTATGTGATCCTTACTAGCTGGAAGTAAGGGAGATGGGGCATGAAGTTATTTCTAGGAGTTGGACACATACCAAGTTTAGCTCAGTTCTGGGCATCTTTGAAATACCTATACAAACTTGTTCCTACATAGTAACTTGCATCTTTGAATGAGAATGTGCTTGCTTGCAGCAACGTGCTATATGTTCTGAATGCCCGAATAGGGAATCTGTGTCAAAACTTTGTTAGGAATTATGTGATCCTTACTAGCTGGAAGTAAGGGAGATGGGGCATGAAGTTATTTCTAGGAGTTGGACACATACAACGTTTAGCTCAGTTCTGGGCATCTTTGAAATACCTATACAAACTTGTTCCTACATAGTAACTTGCATCTTTGAATGAGAATGTGCTTGCTTGCAGCAACGTGCTATATGTTCTGAATGCCCGAATTGGGAATCTGTGTCAAAACTTTGTTAGGAATTATGTGATCCTTACTAGCTGGAAGTAAGGGAGATGGGGCATGAAGTTATTTCTAGGAGTTGGACACATACCAAGTTTAGCTCAGTTCTGGGCATCTTTGAAATACCTATACAAACTTGTTCCTACATAGTAACTTGCATCTTTGAATGAGAATGTGCTTGCTTACAGCAACGTGCTATATGTTCTGAATGCCCGAATTGGCAATCTGTGTCAAAACTTTGTTAGGAATTATGTGATCCTTACTAGCTGGAAGTAAGGGAGATGGGGCATGAAGTTATTTCTAGGAGTTGGACACATACCAAGTTTAGCTCAGTTCTGGGCATCTTTGAAATACCTATACAAACTTGTTCCTACATAGTAACTTGCAACTTGGAATGAGAATGTGCTTGCTTACAGCAAAGTGCTATATGTTCTGAATGCCCGAATAGGGAATCTGTGTCAAAACTTTGTTAGGAATTATGTGATCCTTACTAGCTGGAAGTAAGGGAGATGGGGCATGAAGTTATTTCTTGGAGTTGGAGACATACCAAGTTTAGCTCAGTTCTGGGCATCTTTGAAATACCTATACAAGCTTGTTCGTACATAGTAACTTGCATCTTTGAATGAGAATGTGCTTGCTTGCAGCAACGTGCTATATGTTCTGAATGCCCGAATAGGGAATCTGTGTCAAAACTTTGTTAGGAATTATGTGATCCTTACTAGCTGGAAGTAAGGGAGATGGGGCATGAAGTTATTTCTAGGAGTTGGACACATACAACATTTAGCTCAGTTCTGGGCATCTTTGAAATACCTATACAAACTTGTTCCTACATAGTAACTTGCATCTTTGAATGAGAATGTGCTTGCTTGCAGCAACGTGCTATATGTTCTGAATGCCCGAATAGGGAATCTGTGTCAAAACTTTGTTAGGAATTACGTGATCCTTACTAGCTGGAAGTAAGGGAGATGGGGCATGAAGTTATTTCTAGGAGTTGGACACATACCAAGTTTAGCTCAGTTCTGGGCATCTTTGAAATACCTATACAAACTTGTTCCTACATAGTAACTTGCATCTTTGAATGAGAATGTTCTTGCTTACAGCAACGTGCTATATGTTCTGAATGCCCGAATTGGCAATCTGTGTCAAAACTTTGTTAGGAATTATGTGATCCTTACTAGCTGGAAGTAAGGGAGATGGGGCATGAAGTTATTTCTAGGAGTTGGACACATACCAAGTTTAGCTCAGTTCTGGGCATCTTTGAAATACCTATACAAACTTGTTCCTACATAGTAACTTGCAACTTTGAATGAGAATGTGCTTGCTTACAGCAACGTGCTATATGTTCTGAATGCCCGAATAGGGAATCTGTGTCAAAACTTTGTTAGGAATTATGTGATCCTTACTAGCTGGAAGTAAGGGAGATGGGGCATGAAGTTATTTCTTGGAGTTGGAGACATACCAAGTTTAGCTCAGTTCTGGGCATCTTTGAAATACCTATACAAACTTGTTCCTACATAGTAACTTGCATCTTTGAATGAGAATGTGCTTGCTTGCAGCAACGTGCTATATGTTCTGAATGCCCGAATAGGGAATCTGTGTCAAAACTTTGTTAGGAATTATGTGATCCTTACTAGCTGGAAGTAAGGGAGATGGGGCATGAAGTTATTTCTAGGAGTTGGAAACATACAACGTTTAGCTCAGTTCTGGGCATCTTTGAAATACCTATACAAACTTGTTCCTACATAGTAACTTGCATCTTTGAATGAGAATGTGCTTGCTTGCAGCAACGTGCTATATGTTCTGAATGCCCGAATAGGGAATCTGTGTCAAAACTTTGTTAGGAATTATGTGATCCTTACTAGCTGGAAGTAAGGGAGATGGGGCATGAAGTTATTTCTAGGAGTTGGACACATACCAAGTTTAGCTCAGTTCTGGGCATCTTTGAAATACCTATACAAACTTGTTCCTACATAGTAACTTGCATCTTTGAATGAGAATGTGCTTGCTTACAGCAACGTGCTATATGTTCTGAATGCCCGAATTGGCAATCTGTGTCAAAACTTTGTTAGGAATTATGTGATCCTTACTAGCTGGAAGTAAGGGAGATGGGGCATGAAGTTATTTCTAGGAGTTGGACACATACCAAGTTTAGCTCAGTTCTGGGCATCTTTGAAATACCTATACAAACTTGTTCCTACATAATAACTTGCAACTTTGAATGAGAATGTGCTTGCTTACAGCAACGTGCTATATGTTCTGAATGCCCGAATTGGGAATCTGTGTCAAAACTTTGTTAGGAATTATGTGATCCTTACTAGCTGGAAGTAAGGGAGATGGGGCATGAAGTTATTTCTAGGAGTTGGACACATACCAAGTTTAGCTCAGTTCTGGGCATCTTTGAAATACCTATACAAACTTATTCCTACATAGTAACTTGCATCTTTGAATGAGAATGTGCTTGCTTGCAGCAACGTGCTATATGTTCTGAATGCCCGAATTGGGAATCTGTGTCAAAACTTTGTTACGAATTATGTGATCCTTACTAGCTGGAAGTAAGGGAGATGGGGCATGAAGTTATTTCTAGGAGTTGGACACATACCAAGTTTAGCTCAGTTCTGGGAATCTTTAAATACCTATACAAACTTGTTCCTACATAGTAACTTGCAACTTTGAAGGAGAATGTGCTTGCTTACAGCAAAGTGCTATATGTTCTGAATGCCCGAATAGGGAATCTGTGTCAAAACTTTGTTAGGAATTATGTGATCCTTACTAGCTGGAAGTAAGGGAGATGGGGCATGAAGTTATTTCTTGGAGTTGGAGACATACCAAGTTTAGCTCAGTTCTGGGCATCTTTGAAATACCTATACAAACTTGTTCCTACATAGTAACTTGCATCTTTGAATGAGAATGTGCTTGCTTGCAGCAACGTGCTGTATGTTCTGAATGCCCGAATAGGGAATCTGTGTCAAAACTTTGTTAGGAATTATGTGATCCTTACTAGCTGGAAGTAAGGGAGATGGGGCATGAAGTTATTTCTAGGAGTTGGACACATACAACGTTTAGCTCAGTTCTGGGCATCTTTGAAATACCTATACAAACTTGTTCCTACATAGTAACTTGCATCTTTGAATGAGAATGTGCTTGCTTGCAGCAACGTGCTATATGTTCTGAATGCCCGAATAGGGAATCTGTGTCAAAACTTTGTTAGGAATTATGTGATCCTTACTAGCTGGAAGTAAGGGAGATGGGGCATGAAGTTATTTCTAGGAGTTGGACACATACCAAGTTTAGCTCAGTTCTGGGCATCTTTGAAATACCTATACAAACTTGTTCCTACATAGTAACTTGCAACATTGAATGAGAATGTGCTTGCTTACAGCAACGTGCTATATGTTCTGAATTCCCGAATTGGGAATCTGTGTCAAAACTTTGTTAGGAATTATGTGATCCTTATTAGCTGGAAGTAAGGGAGATGGGGCATGATGTTATTTCTAGGAGTTGGACACATACCAAGTTTAGCTCAGTTCTGGGCATCTTTGAAATACCTATACAAACTTGTTCCTACATAGTAACTTGCATCTTTGAATGAGAATGTGCTTGCTTGCAGCAACGTGCTATATGTTCTGAATGCCCGAATTGGGAATCTCTGTCAAAACTTTGTTAGGAATTATGTGATCCTTACTAGCTGGAAGTAAGGGAGATGGGGCATGAAGTTATTTCTAGGAGTTGGACACATACCAAGTTTAGCTCAGTTCTGGGCATCTTTGAAATACCTATACAAACTTGTTCCTACATAGTAACTTGCATCTTTGAATGAGAATGTGCTTGCTTACAGCAACGTGCTATATGTTCTGAATGCCCGAATTGGGAATCTGTGTCAAAACTTTGTTAGGAATTATGTGATCCTTACTAGCTGGAAGTAAGGGAGATGGGGCATGAAGTTATTTCTAGGAGTTGGACACATACCAAGTTTAGCTCAGTTCTGGGCATCTTTGAAATACCTATACAAACTTGTTCCTACATAGTAACTTGCATCTTTGAATGAGAATGTGCTTGCTTGCAGCAACGTGCTATATGTTCTGAATGCCCGAATTGGCAATCTGTGTCAAAACTTTGTTAGGAATTATGTGATCCTTACTAGCTGGAAGTAAGGGAGATGGGGCATGAAGTTATTTCTAGGAGTTGGACACATACCAAGTTTAGCTCAGTTCTGGGCATTTTTGAAATACCTATACAAACTTCTTCCTACATAGTAACTTGCAACTTTGAATGAGAATGTGCTTGCTTGCAGCAACGTGCTATATGTTCTGAATGCCCGAATAGGGAATCTGTGTCAAAACTTTGTTAGGAATTATGTGACCCTTACTAGCTGGAAGTAAGGGAGATGGAACATGAAGTTATTTCTTGGAGTTGGACACATACCAAGTTTAGCTCAGTTCTGGGCATCTTTGAAATACCTATACAAACTTGTTCCTACCTAGTAACTTGCATCTTGGAATGAGAATGTGCTTGCTTGCAGCAACGTGCTATATGTTCTGAATGCCCGAATAGGGAATCTGTGTCAAAACTTTGTTAGAATTTATGTGATCCTTACTAGCTGGAAGTAAGGGAGATGGGGCATGAAGTTATTTCTAGGAGTTGGACACATACCAATTTAGCTCAGTTCTGGGCATCTTTGAAATACCTATACAAACTTGTTCCTACCTAGTAACTTGCATCTTTGAATGAGAATCTGCTTGTTTATAGCAACGTGCCATATGTTCTGAATGCCCGAATAGGGAATCTGTGTCAAAACTTTGTTAGGAATTATGTGATCCTTACTAGCTGGAAGTAAGGGAGATGTTGCATGAAGTTATTTCTAGGAGTTGGACACATACCAAGTTTAGCTCAGTTCTGGGCATCTATGAAATACCTATACAAACTTGTTCCTACCTAGTAACTTGCAACTTTGAATGAAAATGTGCTTGCTTACAGCAACGTGCTATGTTCTGAATGCCCGAATTGGGAATCTGTGTCATAACTTTGTTAGGAATTATGTGATCCTTACTAGCTGGAAGTAAGGGAGATGGGGCATGAAGTTATTTCTAGGAGTTGGACACATACCAAGTTTAGCTCAGTTCTGGGCATCTTTGAAATACCTATACAAACTTGTTCCTACATAGTAACTTGCATCTTTGAATGAGAATGTGCTTGCTTACAGCAACGTGCTATATGTTCTGAATGCCCGAATTGGGAATCTGTGTCAAAACTTTGTTAGGAATTATGTGATCCTTACTAGCTGGAAGTAAGGGAGATGGGGCATGAAGTTATTTCTAGGAGTTGGACACATACCAAGTTTAGCTCAGTTCTGGGCATCTTTGAAATACCTATACAAACTTGTTCCTACATAGTAACTTGCAACTTTGAATGAGAATGTGCTTGCTTGCAGCAACGTGCTATATGTTCTGAATGCCCGAATAGGGAATCTGTGTCAAAACTTTGTTAGGAATTATGTGCTCCTTACTAGCTGGAAGTAAGGGAGATGGAGCATGAAGTTATTTCTTGGAGTTGGACACATACCAAGTTTAGCTCAGTTCTGGGCATCTTTGAAATACCTATACAAACTTGTTCCTACCTAGTAACTTGCATCTTGGAATGAGAATCTGCTTGCTTGCAGCAACGTGCTATATGTTCTGAATGCCCGAATAGGGAATCTGTGTCAAAACTTTGTTAGGAATTATGTGATCCTTACTAGCTGGAAGTAAGGGAGATGGGGCATGAAGTTATTTCTAGGAGTTGGACACATACCAAGTTTAGCTCATTTCTGGGCATCTTTGAAATACCTATACAAACTTGTTCCTACCTAGTAACTTGCATCTTTGAATGAGAATCTGCTTGTTTATAGCAACGTGCTATATGTTCTGAATGCCCGAATAGGGAATCTGTGTCAAAACTTTGTTAGGAATTATGTGATCATTACTAGCTGGAAGTAAGGGAGATGGGGCATGAAGTTATTTCTAGGAGTTGGACACATACCAAGTTTAGCTCAGTTCTGGGCATCTTTGAAATACCTATACAAACTTGTTCCTACATAGTAACTTGCAACTTTGAATGAAAATGTGCTTGCTTACAGCAACGTGCTATATGTTCTGAATGCCCGAATTGGGAATCTGTGTCAAAACATTGTTAGGAATTATGTGATCCTCACTAGCTGGAAGTAAGGGAGATGGGGCATGAAGTTATTTCTAGGAGTTGGACACATACCAAGTTTAGCTCAGTTCTGGGCATCTTTGAAATACCTATACAAACTTGTTCCTACATAGTAACTTGCATCTTTGAATGAGAATCTGCTTGCTTACAGCAACGTGCTATATGTTCTGAATGCCCGAATTGGGAATCTGTGTCAAAACTTTGTTAGGAATTATGTGATCCTTACTAGCTGGAAGTAAGGGAGATGGGGCATGAGGTTTTTTCTAGAAGTTGGACACATACCAAGTTTAGCTCAGTTCTGGGCATCTTTGAAATACCTATACAAACTTGTTCCTACATAGTAATTTGCATCTTTGAATGAGAATGTGCTTGCTTACAGCAACGTGCTATATGTTCTGAATGCCCGAATTGGCAATCTGTGTCAAAACTTTGTTAGGAATTATGTGATCCTTACTAGCTGGAAGTAAGGGAGATGGGGCATGAAGTTATTTCTAGGAGTTGGACACATACCAAGTTTAGCTCAGTTCTGGGCATTTTTGAAATACCTATACAAACTTGTTCCTACATAGTAACTTGCAACTTTGAATGAGAATGTGCTTGCTTGCAGCAACGTGCTATATGTTCTGAATGCCCGAATTGGGAATCTGTGTCAAAACTTTGTTAGGAATTATGTGATCCTTACTAGCTGGAAGTAAGGGAGATGGAGCATGAAGTTATTTCTTGAAGTTGGACACATACCAAGTTTAGCTCAGTTCTGGGCATCTTTGAAATACCTATACAAACTTGTTCCTACATAGTAACTTGCATCTTTGAATGAGAATGTGCTTGCTTGCAGCAACGTGCCATAGGTTCTGAATGCCCGAATTGGGAATCTGTGTCAAAACTTTGTTAGAAATTATGTGATCCTTACTAGCTGGAAGTAAGGGAGATGGGGCATGAAGTTATTTCTAGGAGTTGGACACATAGCAAGTTTAGCTCAGTTCTGGGCATCGTTGAAATACCTATACAAACTTGTTCCTACCTAGTAACTTGCATCTTTGAATGAGAATCTGCTTGCTTATAGCAACGTGCTATATGTTCTGAATGCCCGAATAGGGAATCTGTGTCAAAACTTTGTTAGGAATTATGTGATCCTTACTAGCTGGAAGTAAGGGAGATGGGGCATGAAGTTATTTCTAGGAGTTGGACACATACCAAGTTTAGCTCAGTTCTGGGCATCTTTGAAATACCTATACCAACTTGTTCCTACATAGTAACTTGCAACTTTGAATGAGAATGTGCTTGCTTACAGCAACGTGCTATATGTTCTGAATGCCCGAATTGGGAATCTGTGTCAAAACTTTGTTAGGAATAATGTGATCCTTACTAGCTGGAAGTAAGGGAGATGGGGCATGAAGTTATTTCTAGGAGTTGGACACATACAACGTTTAGCTCAGTTCTGGGCATCTTTGAAATACCTATACAAACTTGTTCCTACATAGTAACTTGCATCTTTGAATGAGAATGTGCTTGCAGCAACGTGCTATATGTTCTGAATGCCCGAATAGGGAATCTGTGTCAAAACTTTGTTAGGAATTATGTGATCCTTACTAGCTGGAAGTAAGGGAGATGGGGCATGAAGTTATTTCTAGGAGTTGGACACATACCAAGTTTAGCTCAGTTCTGGGCATCTTTGAAATACCTATACAAACTTGTTCCTACATAGTAACTTGCATCTTTGAATGAGAATGTTCTTGCTTACAGCAACGTGCTATATGTTCTGAATGCCCGAATTGGCAATCTGTGTCAAAACTTTGTTAGGAATTATGTGATCCTTACTAGCTGGAAGTAAGGGACATGGGGCATGAAGTTATTTCTAGGAGTTGGACACATACCAAGTTTAGCTCAGTTCTGGGCATCTTTGAAATACCTATACAAACTTGTTCCTACATAGTAACTTGCAACTTTGAATGAGAATGTGCTTGCTTACAGCAACGTGCTATATGTTCTGAATGCCCGAATTGGGAATCTGTGTCAAAACTTTGTTAGGAATTATGTGATCCTTACTAGCTGGAAGTAAGGGAGATGGGGCATGAAGTTATTTCTAGGAGTTGGACACATACCAAGTTTAGCTCAGTTCTGGGCATCTTTCAAATACCTATACAAACTTGTTCCTACATAGTAACTTGCATCTTTGAATGAGAATGTGCTTGCTTGCAGCAACGTGCTATATGTTCTGAATGCCCGAATAGGGAATCTGTGTCAAAACTTTGTTAGGAATTATGTGATCCTTACTAGCTGGAAGTAAGGGAGATGGAGCATGAAGTTATTTCTTGGAGTTGGACACATACCAAGTTTAGCTCAGTTCTGGGCATCTTTGAAATACCTATACAAACTTGTTCCTACCTTGTAACTTGCATCTTGGAATGAGAATGTGCTTGCTTACAGCAACGTGCTATATGTTCTGAATGCCCGAATAGGGAATCTGTGTCAAAACTTTGTTAGGAATTATGTGATCCTTACTAGCTGGAAGTAAGGGAGATGGGGCATGAAGTTATTTCTAGGAGTTTGACACATACCAAGTTTAGCTCAGTTCTGGGCATCTTTGAAATACCTATACAAACTTGTTCCTACCTAGTAACTTGCATCTTTGAATGAGAATCTGCTTGTTTATAGCAACGTGCTATATGTTCTGATTGCCCGAATATGGAATCTGTGTCAAAACTTTGTTAGGAATTATGTGATCCTTACTAGCTGGAAGTAAGGGAGATGTTGCATGAAGTTATTTCTAGTAGTTGGACACATACCAAGTTTAGCTCAGTTCTGGGCATCTTTGAAATACCTATACAAACTTGTTCCTACCTAGTAACATGCAACTTTGAATGAAAATGTGCTTGCTTACAGCAACGTGCTATATGTTCTGAATGCCCGAATTGGGAATCTGTGTCAAAACTTTGTTAGGAATTATGTGATCCTTACTAGCTGGAAGTAAGGGAGATGGGGCATGAAGTTATTTCTAGGAGTTGGACACATAGCAAGTTTAGCTCAGTTCTGGGCATCTTTGAAATACCTATACAAACTTGTTCCTACATAGTAACTTGCACCTTTGAATGAGAATGTGCTTGCTTACAGCAACGTGCTATATGTTCTGAATGCCCGAACTGGCAATCTGTGTCAAAACTTTGTTAGGAATTATGTGATCCTTACTAGCTGGAAGTAAGGGAGATGGGGCATGAAGTTAATTCTAGGAGTTGGACACATACCAAGTTTAGCTCAGTTCTGGGCATCTTTGAAATACCTATACAAACTTGTTCCTACATAGTAACTTGCATCTTTGAATGAGAATGTGCTTGCTTACAGCAACGTGCTATATGTTCTGAATGCCCGAATTGGCAATCTGTGTCAAAACTTTGTTAGGAATTATGTGATCCTTACTAGCTGGAAGTAAGGGAGATGGGGCATGAAGTTATTTCTAGGAGTTGGACACATACCAAGTTTAGCTCAGTTCTGGGCATTTTTGAAATACCTATACAAACTTGTTCCTACCTAGTAACTTGCAACTTTGAATGAGAATGTGCTTGCTTGCAGCAACGTGCTATATGTTCTGAATGCCCGAATTGGGAATCTGTGTCAAAACTTTGTTAGGAATTATGTGATCCTTACTAGCTGGAAGTAAGGGAGATGGAGCATGAAGTTATTTCTTGAAGTTGGACACATACCAAGTTTAGCTCAGTTCTGGGCATCTTTGAAATACCTATACAAACTTGTTCCTACATAGTAACTTGCATCTTTGAATGAGAATGTGCTTGCTTGCAGCAACGTGCCATAGGTTCTGAATGCCCGAATTGGGAATCTGTGTCAAAACTTTGTTAGAAATTATGTGATCCTTACTAGCTGGAAGTAAGGGAGATGGGGCATGAAGTTATTTCTAGGAGTTGGACACATACCAAGTTTAGCTCAGTTCTGGGCATCTTTGAAATACCTATACAAACTTGTTCCTACCTAGTAACTTGCATCTTTGAATGAGAATCTGCTTGCTTATAGCAACGTGCTATATGTTCTGAATGCCCGAATAGGGAATCTGTGTCAAAACTTTGTTAGGAATTATGTGATCCTTACTAGCTGGAAGTAAGGGAGATGGGGCATGAAGTTATTTCTAGGAGTTGGACACATACCAAGTTTAGCTCAGTTCTGGGCATCTTTGAAATACCTATACCAACTTGTTCCTACATAGTAACTTGCAACTTTGAATGAGAATGTGCTTGCTTACAGCAACGTGCTATATGTTCTGAATGCCCGAATTGGGAATCTGTGTCAACACTTTGTTAGGAATTATGTGATCCTTACTAGCTGGAAGTAAGGGAGATGGGGCATGAAGTTATTTCTTGGAGTTGGAGACATACCAAGTTTAGCTCAGTTCTGGGCATCTTTGAAATACCTATACAAACTTGTTCCTACATAGTAACTTGCAACTTTGAATGAGAATGTGCTTGCTTGCAGCAACGTGCTATATGTTCTGAATGCCCGAAAAGGGAATCTGTGTCAAAACTCTGTTAGGAATTATGTGATCCCTACTAGCTGGAAGTAAGGGAGATGGGGCATGAAGTTATTTCTAGGAGTTGGACACATAGCAAGTTTAGCTCAGTTCTGGGCATCTTTGAAATACCTATACAAACTTGTTCCTACATAGTAACTTGCATCTTTGAATGGGAATCTGCTTGCTTACAGCAACGTCCTATATGTTCTGAAAGCCCGTATTGGGAATCTGTGTCAAAACTTTGTTAGGAATTATGTGATCCTTACTAGCTGGAAGTAAGGGAGATGGGGCATGAAGTTATTTCTAGGAGTTGGACACATACCAAGTTTAGCTCAGTTCTGGGCATCTTTGAAATACCTATACAAACTTGTTCCTACATAGTAACTTGCAACTTTGAATGAGAATGTGCTTGCTTACAGCAACGTGCTATATGTTCTGAATGCCCGAATTGGGAATCTGTGTCAAAACTTTGTTAGGAATTATGTGATCCTTACTAGCTGGAAGTAAGGGAGATGGGGCATGAAGTTTTTTCTAGGAGTTGGACACATACCAAGTTTAGCTCAGTTCTGGGCATCTTTGAAATACCTATACAAACTTGTTCCTACATAGTAACTTGCATCTTTGAATGAGAATGTGCTTGCTTGCAGCAACGTGCTATATGTTCTGAATGCCCGAATTGGGAATCTGTGTCAAAACTTTGTTAGGAATTATGTGATCCTTACTAGCTGGAAGTAAGGGAGATGGGGCATGAAGTTATTTCTAGGAGTTGGACACATACCAAGTTTAGCTCAGTTCTGGGCATTTTTGAAATACCTATACAAACTTGTTCCTACATAGTAACTTGCAACTTAGAATGAGAATGTGCTTGCTTGCAGCAACGTGCTATATGTTCTGAATGCCCGAATAGGGAATCTGTGTCAAAACTTTGTTAGGAATTATGTGATCCTTACTAGCTGGAAGTAAGGGAGATGGAGCATGAAGTTATTTCTAGGAGTTGGACACATACCAAGTTTAGCTCAGTTCTGGGCATCTTTGAAATACCTATACAAACTTGTTCCTACCTAGTAACTTGCATCTTGGAATGAGAATGTGCTTGCTTGCAGCAACGTGCTATATGTTCTGAATGCCCGAATAGGGAATCTGTGTCAAAACTTTGTTAGAAATTATGTGATCCTTACTAGCTGGAAGTAAGGGAGATTTGGCATGAAGTTATTTCTAGGAGTTGGACACATACCAAGTTTAGCTCAGTTCTGGGCATCTTTGAAATACCTATACAAACTTGTTCCTACCTAGTAACTTGCATCTTTGAATGAGAATCTGCTTGTTTATAGCAACGTGCTATATGTTCTGAATGCCCGAATAGGGAATCTGTGTCAAAACTTTGTTAGGATTTATGTGATCCTTACTAGCTGGAAGTAAGGGAGATGTTGCATGAAGTTATTTCTCGGAGTTGGACACATACCAAGTTTAGCTCAGTTCTGGGCATCTTTGAAATACCTATACAAACTTGTTCCTACCTAGTAACTTGCAACTTTGAATGAAAATGTGCTTGCTTACAGCAACGTGCTATATGTTCTGAATGCCCGAATTGGGAATCTGTGTCAAAACTTTGTTAGGAATTATGTGATCCTTACTAGCTGGAAGTAAGGGAGATGGGGCATGAAGTTATTTCTAGGAGTTGGACACATACCAAGTTTAGCTCAGTTCTGGGCATCTTTGAAATACCTATACAAACTTGTTCCTACATAGTAACTTGCAACTTTGAATGAAAATGTGCTTGCTTACAGCAACGTGCTATATGTTCTGAATGCCCGAATTGGGAATCTGTGTCAAAACATTGTTAGGAATTATGTGATCCTTACTAGCTGGAAGTAAGGGAGATGGGGCATGAAGTTATTTCTAGGAGTTGGACACATACCAAGTTTAGCTCAGTTCTGGGCATCTTTGAAATACCTATACAAACTTGTTCCTACCTAGTAACTTGCATCTTTGAATGAGAATCTGCTTGCTTACAGCAACGTGCTATATGTTCTGAATGCCCGAATTGGGAATCTGTGTCAAAACTTTGTTAGGAATTATGTGATCCTTACTAGCTGGAAGTAAGGGAGATTGGGCATGAAGTTATTTCTAGGAGTTGGACACATACCAAGTTTAGCTCAGTTCTGGGCATCTTTGAAATACCTATACAAACTTGTTCCTACATAGTAACTTGCAACTTTGAATGAGAATGTGCTTGCTTACAGCAACGTGCTATATGTTCTGAATGCCCGAATTGGGAATCTGTGTCAAAACTTTGTTAGGAATTATGTGATCCTTACTAGCTGGAAGTAAGGGAGATGGGGCATGAAGTTATTTCTAGGAGTTGGACACATACCAAGTTTAGCTCAGTTCTGGGCATCTTTGAAATACCTATACAAACTTGTTCCTACATAGTAACTTGCAACTTTGAATGAGAATGTGCTTGCTTGCAGCAACGTGCTATATGTTCTGAATGCCCGAATAGGGAATCTGTGTCAAAACTTTGTTAGGAATTATGTGATCCTTACTAGCTGGAAGTAAGGGAGATGGAGCATGAAGTTATTTCTTGGAGTTGGAGACATACCAAGTTTAGCTCAGTTCTGGGCATCTTTGAAATACCTATACAAACTTGTTCCTACCTAGTAACTTGCATCTTGGAATGAGAATGTGCTTGCTTGCAGCAACGTGCTATATGTTCTGAATGCCCGAATAGGGAATCTGTGTCAAAACTTTGTTAGAAATTATGTGATCCTTACTAGCTGGAAGTAAGGGAGATGGGGCATGAAGTTATTTCTAGGAGTTGGACACATACCAAGTTTAGCTCAGTTCTGGGCATCTTTGAAATACTTATACAAACTTGTTCCTACCTAGTAACTTGCATCTTTGAATGAGAATCTGCTTGTTTATAGCAACATGCTATATGTTCTGATTGCCCGAATATGGAATCTGTGTCAAAACTTTGTTAGGAATTATGTGATCCTTACTAGCTGGAAGTAAGGGAGATGTTGCATGAAGTTATTTCTAGTAGTTGGACACATACCAAGTTTAGCTCAGTTCTGGGCATCTTTGAAATACCTATACAAAATTGTTCCTACATAGTAACTTGCAACTTTGAATGAAAATGTGCTTGCTTACAGCAACGTGCTATATGTTCTGAATGCCCGAATTGGGAATCTATGTCAAAACTTTGTTAGGAATTATGTGATCCTTACTAGCTGGAAGTAAGGGAGATGGGGCATGAAGTTATTTCTAGGAGTTGGACACATACCAAGTTTAGCTCAGTTCTGGGCATCTTTGAAATACCTATACAAACTTGTTCCTACATAGTAACTTGCAACTTTGAATGAAAATGTGCTTGCTTGCAGCAACGTGCTATATGTTCTGAATGCCCGAATTGGGAATCTGTGTCAATACTTTGTTAGGAATTATGTGATCCTTACCAGCTGGAAGTAAGGGAGATGGGGCATGAAGTTATTTCTAGGAGTTGGACACATACCAAGTTTAGCTCAGTTCTGGGCATCTTTGAAATACCTATACAAACTTGTTCCTACATAGTAACTTGCATCTTTGAATGAGAATGTGCTTGCTTACAGCAACGTGCTATATGTTCTGAATGCCCGAATTGGGAATCTGTGTCAAAACTTTGTTAGGAATTATGTGATCCTTACTAGCTGGAAGTAAGGGAGATGGGGCATGAAGTTATTTCTAGGAGTTGGACACATACCAAGTTTAGCTCAGTTCTGGGCATTTTTGAAATACCTATACAAACTTGTTCCTACATAGTAACTTGCAACTTTGAATGAGAATGTGCTTGCTTGCAGCAACGTGCTATATGTTCTGAATGCCCGAATAGGGAATCTGTGTCAAAACTTTGTTAGGAATTATGTGATCCTTACTAGCTGGAAGTAAGGGAGATGGAGCATGAAGTTATTTCTAGGAGTTGGACACATACCAAGTTTAGCTCAGTTCTGGGCATCTTTGAAATACCTATACAAACTTGTTCCTACCTAGTAACTTGCATCTTGGAATGAGAATGTGCTTGCTTGCAGCAACGTGCTATATGTTCTGAATGCCCGAATAGGGAATCTGTGTCAAAACTTTGTTAGAAATTATGTGATCCTTACTAGCTGGAAGTAAGGGAGATTTGGCATGAAGTTATTTCTAGGAGTTGGACACATACCAAGTTTAGCTCAGTTCTGGGCATCTTTGAAATACCTATACAAACTTGTTCCTACCTAGTAACTTGCATCTTTGAATGAGAATCTGCTTGTTTATAGCAACGTGCTATATGTTCTGAATGCCCGAATAGGGAATCTGTGTCAAAACTTTGTTAGGAATTATGTGATCCTTACTAGCTGGAAGTAAGGGAGATGTTGCATGAAGTTATTTCTCGGAGTTGGACACATACCAAGTTTAGCTCAGTTCTGGGCATCTTTGAAATACCTATACAAACTTGTTCCTACCTAGTAACTTGCAACTTTGAATGAAAATGTGCTTGCTTACAGCAACGTGCTATATGTTCTGAATGCCCGAATTGGGAATCTGTGTCAAAACTTTGTTAGGAATTATGTGATCCTTACTAGCTGGAAGTAAGGGAGATGGGGCATGAAGTTATTTCTAGGAGTTGGACACATACCAAGTTTAGCTCAGTTCTGGGCATCTTTGAAATACCTATACAAACTTGTTCCTACATAGTAACTTGCAACTTTGAATGAAAATGTGCTTGCTTACAGCAACGTGCTATATGTTCTGAATGCCCGAATTGGGAATCTGTGTCAAAACATTGTTAGGAATTATGTGATCCTTACTAGCTGGAAGTAAGGGAGATGGGGCATGAAGTTATTTCTAGGAGTTGGACACATACCAAGTTTAGCTCAGTTCTGGGCATCTTTGAAATACCTATACAAACTTGTTCCTACATAGTAACTTGCATCTTTGAATGAGAATCTGCTTGCTTACAGCAACGTGCTATATGTTCTGAATGCCCGAATTGGGAATCTGTGTCAAAACTTTGTTAGGAATTATGTGATCCTTACTAGCTGGAAGTAAGGGAGATGGGGCATGAAGTTATTTCTAGGAGTTGGACACATACCAAGTTTAGCTCAGTTCTGGGCATCTTTGAAATACCTATACAAACTTGTTCCTACATAGTAACTTGCAACTTTGAATGAGAATGTGCTTGCTTACAGCAACGTGCTATATGTTCTGAATGCCCGAATTGGGAATCTGTGTCAAAACTTTGTTAGGAATTATGTGATCCTTACTAGCTGGAAGTAAGGGAGATGGGGCATGAAGTTATTTCTAGGAGTTGGACACATACCAAGTTTAGCTCAGTTCTGGGCATCTTTGAAATACCTATACAAACTTGTTCCTACATAGTAACTTGAACTTTGAATGAGAATGTGCTTGCTTACAGCAACGTGCTATATGTTCTGAATGCCCGAATTGGGAATCTGTGTCAAAATTTGTTAGGAATTATGTGATCCTTACTAGCTGGAAGTAAGGCAGTTGGGGCATGAAGGTATTTCTAGGAGTTGGACACAAACCAAGTTTAGCACAGTTCTGGGCATCTTAGAAATACCTATACAAACTTGTTCCTACATAGTAACTTGCAACTTTGAATGAGAATGTGCTTGCTTACAGCAACGTTCTATATGCTCTGAATGCCCGAAAAGGGAATCTGTGTCAAAATTTGTTAGGAATTATGTGATCCTTATTAGCTGGAAGTAAGTGAGATGGGGCATGAAGTTATTTCTAGGAGTTGGAGACATACAACGTTTAGCTCAGTTCTGGGCATCTTGGAAATACCTATACAAACTTGTTCCTACATAGTAACTTGCAACTTTGAATGAGAATGTGCTTGCTTACAGCAACGTGCTATATGTTCTGAATGCCCGAATTGGGAATCTGTGTCAAAACTTTGTTAGGAATTATGTGATCCTTACTAGCTGGAAGTAAGGGAGATGGGGCATGAAGTTATTTCTAGGAGTTGGACACATACCAAGTTTAGCTCAGTTCTGGGCATCTTTGAAATACCTATACAAACTTGTTCCTACATAGTAACTTGCAACTTTGAATGAGAATGTGCTTGCTTACAGCAACGTGCTATATGTTCTGAATGCCCGAATTGGGAATCTGTGTCAAAATTTTGTTAGGAATTATGTGATCCTTACTAGCTGGAAGTAAGGGAGATGGGGCATGAAGTTATTTCTTGGAGTTGGAGACATACCAAGTTTAGCTCAGTTCTGGGGATCTTTGAAATACCTATACAAACTTGTTCCTACATAGTAACTTGCATCTTTGAATGAGAATGTGCTTGCATGCAGCAACGTGCTATATGTTCTGAATGCCCGAATAGGGAATCTGTGTCAAAACTTTGTTAGGAATTATGTGATCCTTACTAGCTGGAAGTAAGGGAGATGGGGCATGAAGTTATTTCTAGGAGTTGGACACATACAACGTTTAGCTCAGTTTTGGGCATCTTTGAAATACCTATACAAACTTGTTCCTACATAGTAACTTGCATCTTTGAATGAGAATGTTCTTGCTTACAGCAACGTGCTATATGTTCTGAATGCCCGAATTGGCAATCTGTGTCAAAACTTTGTTAGGAATTATGTGATCCTTACTAGCTGGAAGTAAGGGAGATGTTGCATGAAGTTATTTCTCGGAGTTGGACACATACCAAGTTTAGCTCAGTTCTGGGCATCTTTGAAATACCTATACAAACTTGTTCCTACCTAGTAACTTGCAACTTTGAATGAAAATGTGCTTGCTTACAGCAACGTGCTATATGTTCTGAATGCCCGAATTGGGAATCTGTGTCAAAACTTTGTTAGGAATTATGTGATCCTTACTAGCTGGAAGTAAGGGAGATGGGGCATGAAGTTATTTCTAGGAGTTGGACACATACCAAGTTTAGCTCAGTTCTGGGCATCTTTGAAATACCTATACAAACTTGTTCCTACATAGTAACTTGCAACTTTGAATGAAAATGTGCTTGCTTACAGCAACGTGCTATATGTTCTGAATGCCCGAATTGGGAATCTGTGTCAAAACATTGTTAGGAATTATGTGATCCTTACTAGCTGGAAGTAAGGGAGATGGGGCATGAAGTTATTTCTAGGAGTTGGACACATACCAAGTTTAGCTCAGTTCTGGGCATCTTTGAAATACCTATACAAACTTGTTCCTACATAGTAACTTGCATCTTTGAATGAGAATCTGCTTGCTTACAGCAACGTGCTATATGTTCTGAATGCCCGAATTGGGAATCTGTGTCAAAACTTTGTTAGGAATTATGTGATCCTTACTAGCTGGAAGTAAGGGAGATGGGGCATGAAGTTATTTCTAGGAGTTGGACACATACCAAGTTTAGCTCAGTTCTGGGCATCTTTGAAATACCTATACAAACTTGTTCCTACATAGTAACTTGCAACTTTGAATGAGAATGTGCTTGCTTACAGCAACGTGCTATATGTTCTGAATGCCCGAATTGGGAATCTGTGTCAAAACTTTGTTAGGAATTATGTGATCCTTACTAGCTGGAAGTAAGGGAGATGGGGCATGAAGTTATTTCTAGGAGTTGGACACATACCAAGTTTAGCTCAGTTCTGGGCATCTTTGAAATACCTATACAAACTTGTTCCTACATAGTAACTTGAACTTTGAATGAGAATGTGCTTGCTTACAGCAACGTGCTATATGTTCTGAATGCCCGAATTGGGAATCTGTGTCAAAATTTGTTAGGAATTATGTGATCCTTACTAGCTGGAAGTAAGGCAGTTGGGGCATGAAGGTATTTCTAGGAGTTGGACACAAACCAAGTTTAGCACAGTTCTGGGCATCTTAGAAATACCTATACAAACTTGTTCCTACATAGTAACTTGCAACTTTGAATGAGAATGTGCTTGCTTACAGCAACGTTCTATATGCTCTGAATGCCCGAAAAGGGAATCTGTGTCAAAATTTGTTAGGAATTATGTGATCCTTATTAGCTGGAAGTAAGTGAGATGGGGCATGAAGTTATTTCTAGGAGTTGGAGACATACAACGTTTAGCTCAGTTCTGGGCATCTTGGAAATACCTATACAAACTTGTTCCTACATAGTAACTTGCAACTTTGAATGAGAATGTGCTTGCTTACAGCAACGTGCTATATGTTCTGAATGCCCGAATTGGGAATCTGTGTCAAAACTTTGTTAGGAATTATGTGATCCTTACTAGCTGGAAGTAAGGGAGATGGGGCATGAAGTTATTTCTAGGAGTTGGACACATACCAAGTTTAGCTCAGTTCTGGGCATCTTTGAAATACCTATACAAACTTGTTCCTACATAGTAACTTGCAACTTTGAATGAGAATGTGCTTGCTTACAGCAACGTGCTATATGTTCTGAATGCCCGAATTGGGAATCTGTGTCAAAATTTTGTTAGGAATTATGTGATCCTTACTAGCTGGAAGTAAGGGAGATGGGGCATGAAGTTATTTCTTGGAGTTGGAGACATACCAAGTTTAGCTCAGTTCTGGGGATCTTTGAAATACCTATACAAACTTGTTCCTACATAGTAACTTGCATCTTTGAATGAGAATGTGCTTGCATGCAGCAACGTGCTATATGTTCTGAATGCCCGAATAGGGAATCTGTGTCAAAACTTTGTTAGGAATTATGTGATCCTTACTAGCTGGAAGTAAGGGAGATGGGGCATGAAGTTATTTCTAGGAGTTGGACACATACAACGTTTAGCTCAGTTTTGGGCATCTTTGAAATACCTATACAAACTTGTTCCTACATAGTAACTTGCATCTTTGAATGAGAATGTTCTTGCTTACAGCAACGTGCTATATGTTCTGAATGCCCGAATTGGCAATCTGTGTCAAAACTTTGTTAGGAATTATGTGATCCTTACTAGCTGGAAGTAAGGGAGATTGGGCATGAAGTTATTTCTAGGAGTTGGACACATACCAAGTTTAGCTCAGTTCTGGGCATCTTTGAAATACCTATACAAACTTGTTCCTACATAGTAACTTGCAACTTTCAATGAGAATGTGCTTGCTTACAGCAACGTGCTATATGTTCTGAATGCCCGAATTGGGAATCTGTGTCAAAACTTTGTTAGGAATTATGTGATCCTTACTAGCTGGAAGTAAGGGAGATGGGGCATGAAGTTATTTCTAGGAGTTGGACACATACCAAGTTTAGCTCAGTTCTGGGCATCTTTGAAATACCTATACAAACTTGTTCCTACATAGTAACTTGCAACTTTGAATGAGAATGTGCTTGCTTGCAGCAACGTGCTATATGTTCTGAATGCCCGAATAGGGAATCTGTGTCAAAACTTTGTTAGGAATTATGTGATCCTTACTAGCTGGAAGTAAGGGAGATGGAGCATGAAGTTATTTCTTGGAGTTGGACACATACCAAGTTTAGCTCAGTTCTGGGCATCTTTGAAATACCTATACAAACTTGTTCCTACCTAGTAACTTGCATCTTGGAATGAGAATGTGCTTGCTTGCAGCAACGTGCTATATGTTCTGAATGCCCGAATAGGGAATCTGTGTCAAAACTTTGTTAGAAATTATGTGATCCTTACTAGCTGGAAGTAAGGGAGATGGGGCATGAAGTTATTTCTAGGAGTTGGACACATACCAAGTTTAGCTCAGTTCTGGGCATCTTTGAAATACTTATACAAACTTGTTCCTACCTAGTAACTTGCATCTTTGAATGAGAATCTGCTTGTTTATAGCAACGTGCTATATGTTCTGATTGCCCGAATATGGAATCTGTGTCAAAACTTTGTTAGGAATTATGTGATCCTTACTAGCTGGAAGTAAGGGAGATGTTGCATGAAGTTATTTCTAGTAGTTGGACACATACCAAGTTTAGCTCAGTTCTGGGCATCTTTGAAATACCTATACAAAATTGTTCCTACATAGTAACTTGCAACTTTGAATGAAAATGTGCTTGCTTACAGCAACGTGCTATATGTTCTGAATGCCCGAATTGGGAATCTATGTCAAAACTTTGTTAGGAATTATGTGATCCTTACTAGCTGGAAGTAAGGGAGATGGGGCATGAAGTTATTTCTAGGAGTTGGACACATACCAAGTTTAGCTCAGTTCTGGGCATCTTTGAAATACCTATACAAACTTGTTCCTACATAGTAACTTGCAACTTTGAATGAAAATGTGCTTGCTTACAGCAACGTGCTATATGTTCTGAATGCCCGAATTGGGAATCTGTGTCAAAACTTTGTTAGGAATTATGTGATCCTTACTAGCTGGAAGTAAGGGAGATGGGGCATGAAGTTATTTCTAGGAGTTGGACACATAGCAAGTTTAGCTCAGTTCTGGGCATCTTTGAAATACCTATAGAAACTTGTTCCTACATAGTAACTTGCATCTTTGAATGAGAATGTGCTTGCTTACAGCGACGTGCTATATGTTCCGAATGCCCGAACTGGCAATCTGTGTCAAAACTTTGTTAGGAATTATGTGATCCTTACTAGCTGGAAGTAAGGGAGATGGGGCATGAAGTTATTTCTAGGAGTTGGACACATACCAAGTTTAGCTCAGTTCTGGGCATCTTTGAAATACCTATACAAACTTGTTCCTACATAGTAACTTGCATCTTTGAATGAGAATGTGCTTGCTTACAGCAACGTCCTATATGTTCTGAATGCCCGAATTGGGAATCTGTGTCAAAACTGTTAGGAATTATGTGATCCTTACTAGCTGGAAGTAAGGGAGATGGGGCATGAAGTTATTTCTAGGAGTTGGACACATACCAAGTTTAGCTCAGTTCTGGGCATCTTTGAAATACCTATACAAACTTGTTCCTACATAGTAACTTGCAACTTTGAATGAAAATGTGATTGCTTACAGCAACGTGCTATGTGTTCTGAATGCCCGAATAGGGAATCTGTGTCAAAACTTTGTTAGAAATTATGTGATCCTTACTAGCTGGAAGTAAGGGAGATGGGGCATGAAGTTATTTCTAGGAGTTGGACACATACCAAGTTTAGCTCAGTTCTGGGCATCTTTGAAATACCTATACAAACTTGTTCCTACATAGTAACTTGCATCTTTGAATGAGAATGTGCTTGCTTACAGCAACGTGCTATATGTTCTGAATGCCCGAATTGGGAATCTGTGTCAAAACTGTTAGGAATTATGTGATCCTTACTAGCTGGAATTAAGGGAGATGGGGCATGAAGTTATTTCTAGGAGTTGGACACATACCAAGTTTAGCTCAGTTCTGGGCATCTTTGAAATACCTATACAAACTTGTTCCTACATAGTAACTTGCAACTTTGAATGAAAATGTGATTGCTTACAGCAACGTGCTATATGTTCTGAATTCCCGAATTGGGAATCTGTGTTAAAACTTTGTTAGGAATTATGTGATCCTTACTAGCTGGAAGTAAGAGAGATGGGGCATGAAGTTATTTCTAGGAGTTGGACACATACCAAGTTTAGCTCAGTTCTGGGCATCTTTGAAATACCTATACAAACTTGTTCCTACATAGTAACTTACAACTTTGAATGAAAATGTGCTTGCTTACAGCAACGTGCTATATGTTCTGAATGCCCGAATTGGGAATCTGTGTCAAAACTTTGTTAGGAATTATGTGATCCTTACTAGCTGGAAGTAAGGGAGATGGGGCATGAAGTTATTTCTAGGAGTTGGACACATACCAAGTTTAGCTCAGTTCTGGGCATCTTTGAAATACCTATACAAACTTGTTCCTACATAGTAACTTGCAACTTTGAATGAAAATGTGCTTGCTTACAGCAACGTGCTATATGTTCTGAATGCCCGAATTGGGAATCTGTGTCAAAACTTTGTTAGGAATTATGTGATCCTTACTAGCTGGATGTAAGGGAGATGGGGCATGAAGTTATTTCTAGGAGTTGGACACATACCAAGTTTAGCTCAGTTCTGGGCATCTTTGAAATACCTATACAAACTTGTTCCTACATAGTAACTTGCATCTTTGAATGAGAATGTGCTTGCTTACAGCAACGTGCTATATGTTCTGAATGCCCGAATTGGCAATCTGTGTCAAAACTCTGTTAGGAATTATGTGATCCTTACTAGCTGGAAGTAAGGGAGATGGGGCATGAAGTTATTTCTAGGAGTTGGACACATAGCAAGTTTAGCTCAGTTCTGGGCATCTTTGAAATACCTATACAAACTTGTTCCTACATAGTAACTTGCATCTTTGAATGGGAATCTGCTTGCTTACAGCAACGTGCTATATGTTCTGAAAGCCCGTATTGGGAATCTGTGTCAAAACTCTGTTAGGAATTATGTGATCCTTACTAGCTGGAAGTAAGGGAGATGGGGCATGAAGTTATTTCTAGGAGTTGGACACATAGCAAGTTTGGCTCAGTTCTGGGCATCTTTGAAATACCTATACAAACTTGTTCCTACATAGTATCTTGCATCTTTGAATGAGAATGTGCTTGCTTACAGCAACGTGCTATATGTTCTGAATGCCCGAATAGGGAATCTGTGTCAAAATTTTGTTAGGAATTATGTGATCCTTACTAGCTGGAAGTAAGGGAGATGGGGCATGAAGTTATTTCTAGGAGTTGGACACATACCAAGTTTAGCTCAGTTCTGGGCATCTTTGAAATACCTATACAAACTTGTTCCTACATAGTAACTTGCAACTTTGAATGAGAATGTGCTTGCTTACAGCAACGTGCTATATGTTCTGAATGCCCGAATAGGGAATCTGTGTCAAAACTTTGTTAGGAATTATGTGATCCTTACTTGCTGGAAGTAAGGGAGATGGGGCATGAAGTTATTTCTAGGAGTTGGACACATACCAAGTTTAGCTCAGTTCTGGGCATCTTTGAAATACCTATACAAACTTGTTCCTACATAGTAACTTGCAACTTTGAATGAGAATGTGCTTGCTTACAGCAACGTGCTATATGTTCTGAATGCCCGAATAGGGAATCTGTGTCAAAACTTTTTTAGAAATTATGTGATCCTTACTAGCTGGAAGTAAGGGAGATGGGGCATGAAGTTATTTCTAGGAGTTGGACACATACCAAGTTTAGCTCAGTTCTGGGCATCTTTGAAATACCTATACAAACTTGTTCCTACATAGTAACTTGCAACTTTGAATGAGAATGTGCTTGCTTACAGCAACGTGCTATATGTTCTGAATGCCCGAATTGGGAATCTGTGTCAAAACTTTGTTAGGAATTATGTGATCCTTACTAGCTGGAAGTAAGGGAGATGGGGCATGAAGTTATTTCTAGGAGTTGGACACATACCAAGTTTAGCTCAGTTCTGGGCATCTTTGAAATACCTATACAAACTTGTTCCTACATAGTAACTTGCAACTTTGAATGAGAATGTGCTTGCTTACAGCAACGTGCTATATGTTCTGAATGCCCGAATTGGGAATCTGTGTCAAAACTTTGTTAGGAATTATGTGATCCTTACTAGCTGGAAGTAAGGGAGATGGGGCATGAAGTTATTTCTAGGAGTTGGACACATACCAAGTTTAGCTCAGTTCTGGGCATCTTTGAAATACCTATACAAACTTGTTCCTACATAGTAACTTGCAACTTTGAATGAGAATGTGCTTGCTTACAGCAACGTGCTATATGTTCTGAATGCCCGAATAGGGAATCTGTGTCAAAATTTTGTTAGGAATTATGTGATCCTTACTAGCTGGAAGTAAGGGAGATGGGGCATGAAGTTATTTCTAGGAGTTGGACACATACCAAGTTTAGCTCAGTTCTGGGCATCTTTGAAATACCTATACAAACTTGTTCCTACATAGTAACTTGCAACTTTGAATGAGAATGTGCTTGCTTACAGCAACGTGCTATATGTTCTGAATGCCCGAATTGGGAATCTGTGTCAAAACTTTGTTAGGAATTATGTGATCCTTACTAGCTGGAAGTAAGGGAGATGGGGCATGAAGTTATTTCTAGGAGTTGGACACATACCAAGTTTAGCTCAGTTCTGGGCATCTTTGAAATACCTATACAAACTTGTTCCTACATAGTAACTTGCAACTTTGAATGAGAATGTGCTTGCTTACAGCAACGTGCTATATGTTCTGAATGCCCGAATTGGGAATCTGTGTCAAAACTTTGTTAGGAATTATGTGATCCTTACTAGCTGGAAGTAAGGGAGATGGGGCATGAAGTTATTTCTAGGAGTTGGACACATACCAAGTTTAGCTCAGTTCTGGGCATCTTTGAAATACCTATACAAACTTGTTCCTACATAGTAACTTGCATCTTTGAATGAGAATGTGCTTGCTTACAGCAACGTGCTATATGTTCTGAATGCCCGAATTGGGAATCTGTGTCAAAACTGTTAGGAATTATGTGATCCTTACTAGCTGGAAGTAAGGGAGATGGGGCATGAAGTTATTTCTAGGAGTTGGACACATACCAAGTTTAGCTCAGTTCTGGGCATCTTTGAAATACCTATACAAACTTGTTCCTACATAGTAACTTGCAACTTTGAATGAAAATGTGATTGCTTACAGCAACGTGCTATATGTTCTGAATTCCCGAATTGGGAATCTGTGTCAAAACTTTGTTAGGAACTATGTGATCCTTACTAGCTGGAAGTAAGGGAGATGGGGCATGAAGTTATTTCTAGGAGTTGGACACATACCAAGTTTAGCTCAGTTCTGGGCATCTTTGAAATACCTATACAAACTTGTTCCTACATAGTAACTTACAACTTTGAATGAAAATGTGCTTGCTTACAGCAACGTGCTATATGTTCTGAATGCCCGAATTGGGAATCTGTGTCAAAACTTTGTTAGGAATTATGTGATCCTTACTAGCTGGAAGTAAGGGAGATGGGGCATGAAGTTATTTCTAGGAGTTGGACACATAGCAAGTTTAGCTCAGTTCTGGGCATCTTTGAAATACCTATACAAACTTGTTCCTACATAGTAACTTGCATCTTTGAATGGGAATCTGCTTGCTTATAGCAACTTGCTATATGTTCTGAAAGCCCGTATTGGGAATCTGTGTCAAAACTTTGTTAGGAATTATGTGATCCTTACTAGCTGGAAGTAAGGGAGATGGGGCATGAAGTTATTTCTAGGAGTTGGACACATAGCAAGTTTAGCTCAGTTCTGGGCAACTTTGAAATACCTATACAAACTTGTTCCTACATAGTAACTTGCATCTTTGAATGAGAATGTGCTTGCTTACAGCAACGTGCTATATGTTCTGAATGCCCGAATAGGGAATCTGTGTCAAAATTTTGTTAGGAATTATGTGATCCTTACTAGCTGGAAGTATGGGAGATGGGGCATGAAGTTATTTCTAGGAGTTGGACACATACCAAGTTTAGCTCAGTTCTGGGCATCTTTGAAATACCTATACAAACTTGTTCCTACATAGTAACTTGCAACTTTGAATGAGAATGTGCTTGCTTACAGCAACGTGCTATATGTTCTGAATGCCCGAATAGGGAATCTGTGTCAAAACTGTGTTAGGAATTATGTGATCCTTACTAGCTGGAAGTAAGGGAGATGGGGCATGAAGTTATTTCTAGGAGTTGGACACATACCAAGTTTAGCTCAGTTCTGGGCATCTTTGAAATACCTATACAAACTTGTTCCTACATAGTAACTTGCAACTTTGAATGAGAATGTGCTTGCTTACAGCAACGTGCTATATGTTCTGAATGCCCGAATAGGGAATCTGTGTCAAAACTTTGTTAGAAATTATGTGATCCTTACTAGCTGGAAGTAAGGGAGATGGGGCATGAAGTTATTTCTAGGAGTTGGACACATACCAAGTTTAGCTCAGTTCTGGGCATCTTTGAAATACCTATACAAACTTGTTCCTACATAGTAACTTGCAACTTTGAATGAGAATGTGCTTGCTTACAGCAACGTGCTATATGTTCTGAATGCCCGAATTGGGAATCTGTGTCAAAACTTGTTAGGAATTATGTGATCCTTACTAGCTGGAAGTAAGGGAGATGGGGCATGAAGTTATTTCTAGGAGTTGGACACATACCAAGTTTAGCTCAGTTCTGGGCATCTTTGAAATACCTAAACCAACTTGTTCCTACATAGTAACTTGCAACTTTGAATGAGAATGTGCTTGCTTACAGCAACGTGCTATATGTTCTGAATGCCCGAATTGGGAATCTGTGTCAAAACTTTGTTAGGAATTATGTGATCCTTACTAGCTGGAAGTAAGGGAGATGGGGCATGAAGTTATTTCTAGGAGTTGGACACATACCAAGTTTAGCTCAGTTCTGGGCATCTTTGAAATACCTATACAAACTTGTTCCTACATAGTAACTTGCATCTTTGAATGAGAATGTGCTTGCTTACAGCAACGTGCTATATGTTCTGAATGCCCGAATAGGGAATCTGTGTCAAAATTTTGTTAGGAATTATGTGATCCTTACTAGCTGGAAGTAAGGGAGATGGGGCATGAAGTTATTTCTAGGAGTTGGACACATACCAAGTTTAGCTCTGTTCTGGGCATCTTTGAAATACCTATACAAACTTGTTCCTACATAGTAACTTGCAACTTTGAATGAGAATGTGCTTGCTTACAGCAACGTGCTATATGTTCTGAATGCCCGAATTGGGAATCTGTGTCAAAACTTTGTTAGGAATTATGTGATCCTTACTAGCTGGAAGTAAGGGAGATGGGGCATGAAGTTATTTCTAGGAGTTGGACACATACCAAGTTTAGCTCAGTTCTGGGCATCTTTGAAATACCTATACAAACTTGTTCCTACATAGTAACTTGCATCTTTGAATGAGAATGTGCTTGCTTACAGCAACGTGCTATATGTTCTGAATGCCCGAATAGGGAATCTTTGTCAAAACTTTGTTAGAAATTATGTGATCCTTACTAGCTGGAAGTAAGGGAGATGGGGCATGAAGTTATTTCTAGGAGTTGGACACATACCAAGTTTAGCTCAGTTCTGGGCATCTTTGAAATACCTATACAAACTTGTTCCTACATAGTAACTTGCATCTTTGAATGAGAATGTGCTTGCTTACAGCAACGTGCTATATGTTCTGAATGCCCGAATTGGGAATCTGTGTCAAAACTGTTAGGAATTATGTGATCCTTACTAGCTGGAAGTAAGGGAGATGGGGCATGAAGTTATTTCTAGGAGTTGGACACATACCAAGTTTAGCTCAGTTCTGGGCATCTTTGAAATACCTATACAAACTTGTTCCTACATAGTAACTTGCAACTTTGAATGAAAATGTGATTGCTTACAGCAACGTGCTATATGTTCTGAATTCCCGAATTGGGAATCTGTGTCAAAACTTTGTTAGGAATTATGTGATCCTTACTAGCTGGAAGTAAGGGAGATGGGGCATGAAGTTATTTCTAGGAGTTGGACACATACCAAGTTTAGCTCAGTTCTGGGCATCTTTGAAATACCTATACAAACTTGTTCCTACATAATAACTTACAACTTTGAATGAAAATGTGCTTGCTTACAGCAACGTGCTATATGTTCTGAATGCCCGAATTGGGAATCTGTGTCAAAACTTTGTTAGGAATTATGTGATCCTTACTAGCTGGAAGTAAGGGAGATGGGGCATGAAGTTATTTCTAGGAGTTGGACACATACCAAGTTTAGCTCAGTTCTGGGCATCTTTGAAATACCTATACAAACTTGTTCCTACATAGTAACTTGCAACTTTGAATGAAAATGTGCTTGCTTACAGCAACGTGCTATATGTTCTGAATGCCCGAATTGGGAATCTGTGTCAAAACTTTTTTAGGAATTATGTGATCCTTACTAGCTGGATGTAAGGGAGATGGGGCATGAAGTTATTTCTAGGAGTTGGACACATACCAAGTTTAGCTCAGTTCTGGGCATCTTTGAAATACCTATGCAAACTTGTTCCTACATAGTAACTTGCAACTTTGAATGAGAATGTGCATGCTTGCAGCAACGTGCTATATGTTCTGAATGCCCGAATTGGGAATCTGTGTCAAAACTTTGTTAGGAATTATGTGAACCTTACTAGCTGGAAGTAAGGGAGATGGAGCATGAAGTTATTTCTTTAAGTTGGACACATACCAAGTTTAGCTCAGTTCTGGGCATCTTTGAAATACCTATACATCTTGTTCCTACATAGTAACTTGCATCTTTGAATGAGAATGTGCTTGCTTGCAGCAACGTGCCATATGTTCTGAATGCCCGAATTGGGAATCTGTGTCAAAACTTTGTTGGAAATTATGTGATCCTTACTAGCTGGAAGTAAGGGAGATGGGGCATGAAGTTATTTCTAGGAGTTGGACACATACCAAGTTTAGCTCAGTTCTGGGCATCTTTGAAATACCTATACAAACTTGTTCCTACCTAGTAACTAGCAACTTTGAATGAGAATCTGCTTGCTTATAGCAACGTGCTATATGTTCTGAATGCCCGAATAGGGAATCTATGTCAAAACATTGTTAGGAATTATGTGATCCTTACTAGCTGGAAGTAAGGGAGATGGGGCATGAAGTTATTTCTAGGAGTTGGACAAATACCAAGTTTAGCTCAGTTCTGGGCATCTTTGAAATACCTATACAAACTTGTTCCTACCTAGTAACTTGCAACTTTGAATGAAAATGTGCTTGCTTACAGCAACGTGCTATATGTTCTGAATGCCCGAATGGGGAATCTGTGTCAAAACTTTGTTAGGAATTATGTGATCCTTACTAGCTGGAAGTAAGGGAGATGGGGCATGAAGTTATTTCTAGGAGTTGGACACATACCAAGTTTAGCTCAGTTCTGGGCATCTTTGAAATACCTATACAAACTTGTTCCTACCTAGTAACTTGCAACTTTGAATGAAAATGTGCTTGCTTTCACCATCGTGCTATATGTTCTGAATGCCCGAATTGGGAATCTGTGTGAAAACATTGTTAGGAATTATGTGATCCTTACTAGCTGGAAGTAAGGGAGATGGGGCATGAAGTTATTTCTAGGAGTTGGACACATACCAAGTTTAGCTCAGTTCTGGGCATCTTTGAAATACCTATACAAACTTGTTCCTACATAGTAACTTGCATCTTTGAATGAGAATCTGCTTGCTTACAGCAACGTGCTATATGTTCTGAATGCCCGAATTGGGAATCTGTGTCAAAACTTTGTTAGGAATTATGTGATCCTTACTAGCTGGAAGTAAGGGAGATGGGGCATGAAGTTATTTCTAGGAGTTGGACACATACCAAGTTTAGCTCAGTTCTGGGCATCTTTGAAATACCTATACAAACTTGTTCCTACCTAGTAACTTGCATCTTTGAATGAGAATGTGCTTGCTTACAGCAACGTGCTATATGTTCTGAATGCCCGAATTGGGAATCTGTGTCAAAACTTTGTTAGGAATTATGTGATCCTTACTAGCTGGAAGTAAGGGAGATGGGGCATGAAGTTATTTCTAGGAGTTGGACACATACCAAGTTTAGCTCAGTTCTGGGCATCTTTGAAATACCCATACAAACTTGTTCCTACATAGTATCTTGCAACTTTGAATGAGAATGTGCTTGCTTACAGCAACGTGCTACATGTTCTGAATGCCCGAATTGGGAATCTGTGTCAAAACTTTGTTAGGAATTATGTGATCCTTACTAGCTGGAAGTAAGGGAGATGGGGCATGAAGTTATTTCTAGGAGTTGGACACATACCAAGTTTAGCTCAGTTCTGGGCATCTTTGAAATACCTATACCAACTTGTTCCTACATAGTAACTTGCAACTTTGAATGAGAATGTGCTTGCTTACAGCAACGTGCTATATGTTCTGAATGCCCGAATTGGGAATCTGTGTCAAAACTTTGTTAGGAATTATGTGATCCTTACTAGCTGGAAGTAAGGGAGATGGGGCATGAAGTTATTTCTTGGAGTTGGAGACATACCAAGTTTAGCTCAGTTCTGGGCATCTTTGAAATACCTATACAAACTTGTTCCTACATAGTAACTTGCAACTTTGAATGAGAATGTGCTTGCTTGCAGCAACGTGCTATATGTTCTGAATGCCCGAATAGGGAATCTGTGTCAAAACTTTGTTAGGAATTATGTGATCCCTACTAGCTGGAAGTAAGGGAGATGGGGCATGAAGTTATTTCTAGGAGTTGGACACATAGCAAGTTTAGCTCAGTTCTGGGCATCCTTGAAATACCTATACAAACTTGTTCCTACATAGTAACTTGCAACTTTGAATGGGAATCTGCTTGCTTACAGCAACGTGCTATATGTTCTGAAAGCCCGTATTGGGAATCTGTGTCAAAACTTTGTTAGGAATTATGTGATCCTTACTAGCTGGAAGTAAGTGAGATGGGGCATGAAGTTATTTCTAGGAGTTGGACACATACCAAGTTTAGCTCAGTTCTGGGCATCTTTGAAATACCTATACAAACTTGTTCCTACATAGTAACTTGCAACTTTGAATGAGAATGTGCTTGCTTACAGCAACGTGCTATATGTTCTGAATGCCCGAATTGGGAATCTGTGTCAAAACTTTGTTAGGAATTATGTGATCCTTACTAGCTGGAAGTAAGGGAGATGGGGCATGAAGTTTTTTCTAGGAGTTGGACACATACCAAGTTTAGCTCAGTTCTGGGCATCTTTGAAATACCTATACAAACTTGTTCCTACATAATAACTTGCATCTTTGAATGAGAATGTGCTTGCTTATAGCAACGTACTATATGTTCTGAATGCCCGAATTGGCAATCTGTGTCAAAACTTTGTTAGGAATTATGTTATCCTTACTAGCTGGAAGTAAGGGAGATGGAGCATGAAGTTATTTCTAGGAGTTGGACACATACCAAGTTTAGCTCAGTTCTGGGCATCTTTGAAATACCTATACAAACTTGTTCCTACATAGTAACTTGCATCTTTGAATGAGAATGTGCTTGCTTACAGCAACCTGCTATATGTTCTGAATGCCCGAATTGGCAATCTGTGTCAAAACTTTGTTAGGAATTATGTGATCCTTACTAGCTGGAAGTAAGGGAGATGGGGCATGAAGTTATTTCTAGGAGTTGGACACATACCAAGTTTAGCTCAGTTCTGGGAATTTTTGAAATACCTATACAAACTTGTTCCTACATAGTAACTTGCAACTTTTAATGAGAATGTGCTTGCTTGCAGCAACGTGCTTTATGTTCTGAATGCCCGAATTGGGAATCTGTGTCAAAACTTTGTTAGGAATTATGTGATCCTTACTAGCTGGAAGTAAGGGAGATGGGGCATGAAGTTATTTCTAGGAGTTGGACACATACCAAGTTTAGCTCAGTTCTGGGCATCTATGAAATACCCATACAAACTTGTTCCTACATAGTATCTTGCAACTTTGAATGAGAATTTGCTTGCTTACAGCAACGTGCTACATGTTCTGAATGCCCGAATTGGGAATCTGTGTCAAAACTTTGTTAGGAATTATGTGATCCTTACTAGCTGGAAGTAAGGGAGATGGAGCATGAAGTTATTTCTTGGAGTTGGACACATACCAAGTTTAGCTCAGTTCTGGGCATCTTTGAAATACCTATACAAACTTGTTCCTACATAGTAACTTGCATCTTTGAATGAGAATGTGCTTGCTTGCAGCAACGTGCTATATGTTCTGAATGCCCGAATAGGGAATCTGTGTCAAAACTTTGTTAGAAATTATGTGATCCTTACTAGCTGGAAGTAAGGGAGATGGGGCATGAAGTTATTGTTAGGAGTTGGACACATACCAAGTTGAGCTCAGTTCTGGGCATCTTTGAAATACCTATACAAACTTGTTCCTACCTAGTAACTTGCATCTTTGAATGAGAATCTGCTTGCTTACAGCAACGTGGTATATGTTCTGAATGCCCGAATTGGGAATCTGTGTCAAAACTTTGTTAGGAATTATGTGATCCTTACTAGCTGGAAGTAAGGGAGATGGGGCATGAAGTTATTTCTAGGAGTTGGACACATACCAAGTTTAGCTCAGTTCTGGGCATCTTTGAAATACCTATACAAACTTGTTCCTACATAGTAACTTGCATCTTTGAATAAGAATCTGCTTGCTTACAGCAACGTGCTATATGTTCTGACGCCCGAATTGGGAATCTGTGTCAAAACTTTGTTAGGAATTATGTGATCCTTACTAGCTGGAAGTAAGGGAGATGGGGCATGAAGATATTTCTAGGAGTTGGACACATACCAAGTTTAGCTCAGTTCTGGGCATCTTTGAAATACCTATACAAACTTGTTCCTACATAGTATCTTGCAACTTTGAATGAGAATGTGCTTGCTTACAGCAACGTGCTACATGTTCTGAATGCCCGAATTGGGAATCTGAGTCAAAACTTTGTTAGGAATTATGTGATCCTTACTAGCTGGAAGTAAGGGAGATGGGGCATGAAGTTATTTCTAGGAGTTGGACACATACCAAGTTTAGCTCAGTTCTGGGCATCTTTGAAATACCTATACCAACTTGTTCCTACATAGTAACTTACAACTTTGAATGAGAATGTGCTTGCTTACAGCAACGTGCTATATGTTCTGAATGCCCGAATTGGGAATCTGTGTCAAAACTTTGTTAGGAATTATGTGATCCTTACTAGCTGGAAGTAAGGGAGATGGGGCATGAAGTTATTTCTTGGAGTTGGAGACATACCAAGTTTAGCTCAGTTCTGGGCATCTTTCAAATACCTATACAAACTTGATCCTACATAGTAACTTGCAACTTTGAATGAGAATGTGCTTGCTTGCAGCAACGTGCTATATGTTCTGAATGCCCGAATAGGGAATCTGTGTCAAAACTTTGTTAGGAATTATGTGATCCTTACTAGCTGGAAGTAAGGGAGATGGGGCATGAAGTTATTTCTAGGAGTTGGACACATACCAAGTTTAGCTCAGTTCTGGGCATCTTTGAAATACCTATACAAACTTGTTCCTACATAGTAACTTGCATCTTTGCATGAGAATGTGCTTGCTTGCAGCAACGTGCTATATGTTCTGAATGCCCGAATAGGGAATCTGTGTCAAAACTTTGTTAGGAATTATGTGATCCTTACTAGCTGGAAGTAAGGGAGATGGGGCATGAAGTTATTTCTAGGAGTTGGACACATACCAAGTTTAGCTCAGTTCTGGGCATCTTTGAAATACCTATACAAACTTGTTCCTACATAGTAACTTGCATCTTTGAATGAGAATGTGCTTGCTTACAGCAACGTGCTATATGTTCTGAATGCCCGAATAGGGAATCTGTGTCAAAACTTTGTTAGGAATTATGTGATCCTTACTAGCTGGAAGTAAGGGAGATGGGGCATGAAGTTATTTCTAGGAGTTGGACACATACCAAGTTTAGCTCAGTTCTGGGCATCTTTGAAATACCTATACAAACTTGTTCCTACATAGTAACTTGCAACTTTGAATGAGAATGTGCTTGCTTACAGCAACGTGCTATATGTTCTGAATGCCCGAATTGGGAATCTGTGTCAAAACTTTGTTAGGAATTATGTGATCCTTACTAGCTGGAAGTAAGGGAGATGGGGCATGAAGTTATTTCTAGGAGTTGGACACATACCAAGTTTAGCTCAGTTCTGGGCATCTTTGAAATACCTATACAAACTTGTTGCTACATAGTAATTTGCATCATTCGTGAGAATCTGCTTGCTTACAGCAACGTGCTATATGTTCTGAATGCCCGAATTGGGAATCTGTGTCAAAACTTTGTTAGGAATTATGTGATCCTTACTAGCTGGAAGTAAGGGAGATGGGGCATGAAGTTATTTCTAGGAGTTGGACACATACCAAGTTTAGCTCAGTTCTGGGCATCTTTGAAATACCTATACAAACTTGTTCCTACCTAGTAACTTGCATCTTTGAATGAGAATCTGCTTGATTACAGCAACGTGCTATATGTTCTGAATGCCCGAATTGGGAATCTGTGTCAAAACTTTGTTAGGAATTATGTGATCCTTACTAGCTGGAAGTAAGGGAGATGGGGCATGAAGTTATTTCTAGGAGTTGGACACATACCAAGTTTAGCTCAGTTCTGGGCATCTTTGAAATACCCATACAAACTTGTTCCTACATAGTATCTTGCAACTTTGAATGAGAATGTGCTTGCTTACAGCAACGTGCTACATGTTCTGAATGCCCGAATTTGGAATCTGTGTCAAAACTTTGTTAGGAATTATGTGATCCTTACTAGCTGGAAGTAAGGGAGATGGGGCATGAAGTTATTTCTAGGAGTTGGACACATACCAAGTTTAGCTCAGTTCTGGGCATCTTTGAAATACCTATACAAACTTGTTCCGACATAGTAACTTGCAACTTTGAATGAGAATGTGCTTGCTTACAGCAACGTGCTATATGTTCTGAATGCCCGAATTGGGAATCTGTGTCAAAACATTGTTAGGAATTATGTGATCCTTAATAGCTGGAAGTAAGGGACATGGGGCATGAAGTTATTTCTTGGAGTTGGAGACATACCAAGTTTAGCTCAGTTCTGGGCATCTTTGAAATACCTATACAAACTTGTTCCTACATAGTAACTTGCAACTTTGAATGAGAATGTGCTTCCTTGCAGCAACGTGCTATATGTTCTGAATGCCCGAATAGGGAATCTGTGTCAAAACTTTGTTAGGAATTATGTGATCCCTACTAGCTGGAAGTAAGGGAGATGGGGCATGAAGTTATTTCTAGGAGTTGGACACATAGCAAGTTTAGCTCAGTTCTGGGCATCTTTGAAATACCTATACAAACTTGTTCCTACATAGTAACTTGCATCTTTGAATGGGAATCTGCTTGCTTACAGCAACGTGCTATATGTTCTGAAAGCCCGTATTGGGAATCTGTGTCAAAACTTTGTTAGGAATTATGTGATCCTTACTAGCTGGAAGTAAGGGAGATGGGGCATGAAGTTATTTCTAGGAGTTGGACACATACCAAGTTTAACTCAGTTCTGGGCATCTTTGAAATACCTATACAAACTTGTTCCTACATAGTAACTTGCAACTTTGAATGAGAATGTGCTTGCTTACAGCAACGTGCTATATGTTCTGAATGCCCGAATTGGGAATCTGTGTCAAAACTTTGTTAGGAATTATGTGATCCTTACTAGCTGGAAGTAAGGGAGATGGGGCATGAAGTTTTTTCTAGGAGTTGGACACATACCAAGTTTAGCTCAGTTCTGGGCATTTTGAAATACCTATACAAACTTGTTCCTACATAGTAACTTGCATCTTTGAATGAGAATCTGCTTGCTTACAGCAACGTGCTATATGTTCTGAATGCCCGAATTGGCAATCTGTGTCAAAACTTTGTTAGGAATTATGTGATCCTTACTAGCTGGAAGTAAGGGAGATGGGGCATGAAGTTATTTCTAGGAGTTGGACACATACCAAGTTTAGCTCAGTTCTGGGCATTTTTGAAATACCTATACAAACTTGTTCCTACATAGTAACTTGCAACTTTGAATGAGAATGTGCTTGCTTGCAGCAACGTGCTATATGTTCTGAATGCCCGAATTGGGAATCTGTGTCAAAACTTTGTTAGGAATTATGTGTTCCTTACTAGCTGGAAGTAAGGGAGATGGAGCATGAAGTTATTTCTTGGAGTTGGACACATACCAAGTTTAGCTCAGTTCTGGGCATCTTTGAAATACCTATACAAACTTGTTCCTACATAGTAACTTGCATCTTTGAATGAGAATGTGCTTGCTTGCAGCAACGTGCTATATGTTCTGAATGCCCGAATAGGGAATCTGTGTCAAAACTTTGTTAGAAATTATGTGATCCTTACTAGCTGGAAGTAAGGGAGATGGGGCATGAAGTTATTGTTAGGAGTTGGACACATACCAAGTTGAGCTCAGTTCTGGGCATCTTTGAAATACCTATACAAACTTGTTCCTACCTAGTAACTTGCATCTTTGAATGAGAATCTGCTTGCTTATAGCAACGTGCTATATGTTCTGAATGCCCGAATAGGGAATCTGTGTCAAAACTTTGTTAGGAATTATGTGATCCTTACTAGCTGGAAGTAAGGGAGATGGGGCATGAAGTTATTTCTAGGAGTTGGACACATACCAAGTTTAGCTCAGTTCTGGGCATCTTTGAAATACCTATACAAACTTGTTCCTACATAGTAACTTGCAACTTTGAATGAGAATGTGCTTGCTTGCAGCAACGTGCTATATGTTCTGAATGCCCGAATTGGCAATCTGTGTCAAAACTTTGTTAGGAAGTATGTGATCCCTACTAGCTGGAAGTAAGGGAGATGGGGCATGAAGTTATTTCTAGGAGTTGGACACATAGCAAGTTTAGCTCAGTTCTGGGCATCTTTGAAATACCTATACAAACTTGTTCCTACATAGTAACTTGCATCTTTGAATGGGAATCTGCTTGCTTACAGCAACGTGCTATATGTTCTGAAAGCCCGTATTGGGAATCTGTGTCAAAACTTTGTTAGGAATTATGGGATCCTTACTAGCTGGAAGTAAGGGAGATGGGGCATGAAGTTATTTCTAGGAGTTGGACACATACCAAGTTTAGCTCAGTTCTGGGCATCTTTGAAATACCTATACAAACTTGTTCCTACATAGTAACTTGCAACTTTGAATGAGAATGTGCTTGCTTACAGCAACGTGCTATATGTTCTGAATGCCCGAATTGGGAATCTGTGTCAAAACTTTGTTAGGAATTATGTGATCCTTACTAGCTGGAAGTAAGGGAGATGGGGCATGAAGTTTTTTCTAGGAGTTGGACACATACCAAGTTTAGCTCAGTTCTGGGCATCTTTGAAATACCTATACAAACTTGTTCCTACATAGTAACTTGCATCTTTGAATGAGAATGTGCTTGCTTACAGCAACGTGCTATATGTTCTGAATGCCCGAATTGGCAATCTGTGTCAAAACTTTGTTAGGAATTATGTGATCCTTACTAGCTGGAAGTAAGGGAGATGGGGCATGAAGTTATTTCTAGGAGTTGGACACATACCAAGTTTAGCTCAGTTCTGGGCATCTTTGAAATACCTATACAAACTTGTTCCTACATAGTAACTTGCATCTTTGAATGAGAATGTGCTTGCTTACAGCAACCTGCTATATTTTCTGAATGCCCGAATTGGCAATCTGTGTCAAAACTTTGTTATTAATTATGTGATCCTTACTAGCTGGAAGTAAGGGAGATGGGGCATGAAGTTATTTCTAGGAGTTGGACACATACCAAGTTTAGCTCAGTTCTGGGCATTTTTGAAATACCTATACAAACTTGTTCCTACATAGTAACTTGCAACTTTGAATGAGAATGTGCTTACTTGCAGCAACGTGCTATATGTTCTGAATGCCCGAATTGGGAATCTGTGTCAAAACTTTGTTAGGAATTATGTGATCCTTACTAGCTGGAAGTAAGGGAGATGGAGCATGAAGTTATTTCTTGGAGTTGGACACATACCAAGTTTAGCTCAGTTCTGGGCATCTTTGAAATACCTATACAAACTTGTTCCTACATAGTAACTTGCATCTTTGAATGAGAATGTGCTTGCTTGCAGCAACGTGCTATATGTTCTGAATGCCCGAATAGGGAATCTGTGTCAAAACTTTGTTAGAAATTATGTGATCCTTACTAGCTGGAAGTGAGGGAGATGGGGCATGAAGTTATTGTTAGGAGTTGGACACATACCAAGTTGAGCTCAGTTCTGGGCATCTTTGAAATACCTATACAAACTTGTTCCTACCTAGTAACTTGCATCTTTGAATGAGAATCTGCTTGCTTATAGCAACGTGCTATATGTTCTGAATGCCCGAATAGGGAATCTGTGTCAAAATTTGTTAGGAATTATGTGATCCTTACTAGCTGGAAGTAAGGGAGATGGGGCATGAAGTTATTTCTAGGAGTTGGACACATACCAAGTTTAGCTCAGTTCTGGGCATCTTTGAAATACCTATACAAACTTGTTCCTACATAGTAACTTGCATCTTTGAATGAGAATGTGCTTGCTTACAGCAACGTGCTATATGTTCTGAATGCCCGAATTGGCAATCTGTGTCAAAACTTTGTTAGGAATTATGTGATCCTTACTAGCTGGAAGTAAGGGAGATGGGGCATGAAGTTATTTCTAGGAGTTGGACACATACCAAGTTTAGCTCAGTTCTGGGCATCTTTGAAATACCTATACAAACTTGTTCCTACATAGTAACTTGCATCTTTGAATGAGAATGTGCTTGCTTACAGCAACGTGCTATATGTTCTGAATGCCCGAATTGGGAATCTGTGTCAAAACTTGGTTAGGAATTATGTGATCCTTACTAGCTGGAAGTAAGGGAGATGGGGCATGAAGTTATTTCTAGGAGTTGGACACATACCAAGTTTAGCTCAGTTCTGGGCATCTTTGAAATACCTATACAAACTGGTTGCTACATAGTAACTTGCATCATTAATGAGAATGTGCTTGCTTACAGCAACGTGCTATATGTTCTGAATGCCCGAATTGGGAATCTGTGTCAAATCTTTGTTAGGAATTATGTGATCCTTACTAGCTGGAAGTAAGGGAGATGGGGCATGAAGTTATTTCTAGGAGTTGGACACATACCAAGTTTAGCTCAGTTCTGGGCATCTTTGAAATACCTATACAAACTTGTTCCGACATAGTAACTTGCAACTTTGAATGAGAATGTGCTTGCTTACAGCAACGTGCTATATGTTCTGAATGCCCGAATGGGGAATCTGTGTCAAAACTTTGTTAGGAATTATGTGATCCTTACTAGCTGGAAGTAAGGGAGATGGGGCATGAAGTTATTTCTAGGAGTTGGACACATACCAAGTTTAGCTCAGTTCTGGGCATCTTTGAAATACCTATACAAACTTGTTCCTACATAGTAACTTGCAACTTTGAATGAGAATGTGCTTGCTTACAGCAACGTGCTATATGTTCTGAATGCCCGAATTGGGAATCTGTGTCAAAACTTGGTTAGGAATTATGTGATCCTTACTAGCTGGAAGTAAGGGAGATGGGGCATGAAGTTATTTCTAGGAGTTGGACACATACCAAGTTTAGCTCAGTTCTGGGCATCTTTGAAATACCTATACAAACTGGTTGCTACATAGTAACTTGCATCATTAATGAGAATGTGCTTGCTTACAGCAACGTGCTATATGTTCTGAATGCCCGAATTGGGAATCTGTGTCAAAACTTTGTTAGGAATTATGTGATCCTTACTAGCTGGAAGTAAGGGAGATGGGGCATGAAGTTATTTCTAGGAGTTGGACACATACCAAGTTTAGCTCAGTTCTGGGCATCTTTGAAATACCTATACAAACTTGTTCCGACATAGTAACTTGCAACTTTGAATGAGAATGTGCTTGCTTACAGCAACGTGCTATATGTTCTGAATGCCCGAATGGGGAATCTGTGTCAAAACTTTGTTAGGAATTATGTGATCCTTACTAGCTGGAAGTAAGGGAGATGGGGCATGAAGTTATTTCTAGGAGTTGGACACATACCAAGTTTAGCTCAGTTCTGGGCATCTTTGAAATACCTATACAAACTTGTTCCTACATAGTAACTTGCATCTTTGAATGAGAATGTGCTTGCTTACAGCAACGTGCTATATGTTCTGAATGCCCGAATTGGGAATCTGTGTCAAAACTTTGTTAGGAATTATGTGATCCTTACTAGCTGGAAGTAAGGGAGATGGGGCATGAAGTTATTTCTAGGAGTTGGACACATACCAAGTTTAGCTCAGTTCTGGTCATCTTTGAAATACCTATACAAACTGGTTGCTACATAGTAACTTGCATCATTAATGAGAATGTGCTTGCTTACAGCAACGTGCTATATGTTCTGAATGCCCGAATTGGGAATCTGTGTCAAAACTTTGTTAGGAATTATGTGATCCTTACTAGCTGGAAGTAAGGGAGATGGGGCATGAAGTTATTTCTAGGAGTTGGACACATACCAAGTTTAGCTCAGTTCTGGGCATCTTTGAAATACCTATACAAACTTGTTCCGACATAGTAACTTGCAACTTTGAATGAGAATGTGCTTGCTTACAGCAACGTGCTATATGTTCTGAATGCCCGAATGGGGAATCTGTGTCAAAACTTTGTTAGGAATTATGTGATCCTTACTAGCTGGAAGTAAGGGAGATGGGGCATGAAGTTATTTCTAGGAGTTTGACACATACCAAGTTTAGCTCAGTTCTGGGCATCTTTGAAATACCTATACAAACTTGTTCCTACATAGTAACTTGCAACTTTGAATGAGAATGTGCTTGCTTACAGCAACGTGCTATATGTTCTGAATGCCCGAATTGGGAATCTGTGTCAAAACTTTGTTAGGAATTATGTGATCCTTACTAGCTGGAAGTAAGGGAGATGGGGCATGAAGTTATTTCTAGGAGTTGGACACATACCAAGTTTAGCTCAGTTCTGGGCATCTTTGAAATACCTATACAAACTTGTTCCTACATAGTAACTTGCAACTTTGAATGAGAATGTGCTTGCTTGCAGCAACGTGCTATATGTTCTGAATGCCCGAATTGGGAATCTGTGTCAAAACTTTGTTAGGAATTATGTGATCCTTACTAGCTGGAAGTAAGGGAGATGGGGCATGAAGTTATTTCTTGGAGTTGGAGACATACCAAGTTTAGCTCAGTTCTGGGCATCTTTGAAATACCTATACAAACTTGTTCCTACATAGTAACTTGCAACTTTGAATGAGAATGTGCTTGCTTGCAGCAACGTGCTATATGTTCTGAATGCCCTATTTGGGAATCTGTGTCAAAACTTTGTTAGGAATTATGTGATCCTTACTAGCTGGAAGTAAGGGAGATGGGGCATGAAGTTATTTCTAGGAGTTGGACACATACCAAGTTTAGCTCAGTTCTGGGCATCTTTGAAATACCTATACAAACTTGTTCCTACATAGTAACTTGCATCTTTGAATGAGAATCTGCTTGCTTACAGCAACGTGCTATATGTTCTGAATGCCCGAATTGGGAATCTGTGTCAAAACTTTGTTAGGAATTCTGTGATCCTTACTAGCTGGAAGTAAGGGAGATGGGGCATGAAGTTATTTCTAGGAGTTGGACACATACCAAGTTTAGCTCATTTCTGGGCATCTTTGAAATACCTATACAAACTTGTTCCTACATAGTAACTTGCATCTTTGAATGAGAATCTGCTTGCTTACAGCAACGTGCTATATGTTCTGAATGCCCGAATTGGGAATCTGTGTCAAAACTTTGTTAGGAATTCTGTGATCCTTACTAGCTAGAAGTAAGGGAGATGGGGCATGAAGTTATTTCTAGGAGTTGGACACATACCAAGTTTAGCTCAGTTCTGGGCCTCTTTGAAATACCTATACAAACTTGTTCCTACATAGTAACTTGCATCTTTGAATGAGAATGTGCTTGCTTACAGCAACGTGCTATATGTTCTGAATGCCCGATTTGGGAATCTGTGTCAAAACTTTGTTAGGAATTATGTCATCCTTACTAGCTGGAAGTAAGGGAGATGGAGCATGAAGTTATTTCTTGGAGTTGGACACATACCAAGTTTAGCTCAGTTCTGGGCATCTTTGAAATACCTATACAAACTTGTTCCTACATAGTAACTTGCATCTTTGAATGAGAATGTGCTTGCTTGCAGCAACGTGCTATATGTTCTGAATGCCCGAATAGGGAATCTGTGTCAAAACTTTGTTAGGAATTATGTGATCCTTACTAGCTGGAAGTAAGGGAGATGGGGCATGAAGTTATTTCTTGGAGTTGGAGACATACCAAGTTTAGCTCAGTTCTGGGCATCTTTGAAATACCTATACAAACTTGTTCCTACATAGTAACTTGCAACTTTGAATGAGAATGTGCTTGCTTGCAGCAACGTGCTATATGTTCTGAATGCCCGAATTGGGAATCTGTGTCAAAACTTTGTTAGGAATTATGTGTTCCTTACTAGCTGGAAGTAAGGGAGATGGAGCATGAAGTTATTTCTTGGAGTTGGACACATACCAAGTTTAGCTCAGTTCTGGGCATCTTTGAAATACCTATACAAACTTGTTCCTACATAGTAACTTGCATCTTTGAATGAGAATGTGCTTGCTTGCAGCAACGTGCTATATGTTCTGAATGCCCGAATAGGGAATCTGTGTCAAAACTTTGTTAGAAATTATGTGATCCTTACTAGCTGGAAGTAAGGGAGATGGGGCATGAAGTTATTGTTAGGAGTTGGACACATACCAAGTTGAGCTCAGTTCTGGGCATCTTTGAAATACCTATACAAACTTGTTCCTACCTAGTAACTTGCATCTTTGAATGAGAATCTGCTTGCTTATAGCAACGTGCTATATGTTCTGAATGCCCGAATAGGGAATCTGTGTCAAAACTTTGTTAGGAAGTATGTGATCCCTACTAGCTGGAAGTAAGGGAGATGGGGCATGAAGTTATTTCTAGGAGTTGGACACATAGCAAGTTTAGCTCAGTTCTGGGCATCTTTGAAATACCTATACAAACTTGTTCCTACATAGTAACTTGCATCTTTGAATGGGAATCTGCTTGCTTACAGCAACGTGCTATATGTTCTGAAAGCCCGTATTGGGAATCTGTGTCAAAACTTTGTTAGGAATTATGTGATCCTTACTAGCTGGAAGTAAGGGAGATGGGGCATGAAGTTATTTCTAGGAGTTGGACACATACCAAGTTTAGCTCAGTTCTGGGCATCTTTGAAATACCTATACAAACTTGTTCCTACATAGTAACTTGCAACTTTGAATGAGAATGTGCTTGCTTACAGCAACGTGCTATATGTTCTGAATGCCCGAATTGGGAATCTGTGTCAAAACTTTGTTAGGAATTATGTGATCCTTACTAGCTGGAAGTAAGGGAGATGGGGCATGAAGTTATTTCTAGGAGTTGGACACATACCAAGTTTAGCTCAGTTCTGGGCATCTTTGAAATACCTATACAAACTTGTTCCTACATAGTAACTTGCATCTTTGAATGAGAATGTGCTTGCTTACAGCAACGTGCTATATGTTCTGAATGCCCGAATTGGCAATCTGTGTCAAAACTTTGTTAGGAATTATGTGATCCTTACTAGCTGGAAGTAAGGGAGATGGGGCATGAAGTTATTTCTAGGAGTTGGACACATACCAAGTTTAGCTCAGTTCTGGGCATCTTTGAAATACCTATACAAACTTGTTCCTACATAGTAACTTGCATCTTTGAATGAGAATGTGCTTGCTTACAGCAACCTGCTATATTTTCTGAATGCCCGAATTGGCAATCTGTGTCAAAACTTTGTTAGGAATTATGTGATCCTTACTAGCTGGAAGTAAGGGAGATGGGGCATGAAGTTATTTCTAGGAGTTGGACACATACCAAGTTTAGCTCAGTTCTGGGCATTTTTGAAATACCTATACAAACTTGTTCCTACATAGTAACTTGCAACTTTGAATGAGAATGTGCTTACTTGCAGCAACGTGCTATATGTTCTGAATGCCCGAATTGGGAATCTGTGTCAAAACTTTGTTAGGAATTATGTGATCCTTACTAGCTGGAAGTAAGGGAGATGGAGCATGAAGTTATTTCTTAGAGTTGGACACATACCAAGTTTAGCTCAGTTCTGGGCATCTTTGAAATACCTATACAAAATTGTTCCTACATAGTAACTTGCATCTTTGAATGAGAATGTGCTTGCTTGCAGCAACGTGCTATATGTTCTGAATGCCAGAATAGGGAATCTGTGTCAAAACTTTGTTAGAAATTATGTGATCCTTACTAGCTGGAAGTGAGGGAGATGGGGCATGAAGTTATTGTTAGGAGTTGGACACATACCAAGTTGAGCTCAGTTCTGGGCATCTTTGAAATACCTATACAAACTTGTTCCTACCTAGTAACTTGCATCTTTGAATGAGAATCTGCTTGCTTATAGCAACGTGCTATATGTTCTGAATGCCCGAATAGGGAATCTGTGTCAAAACTTTGTTAGGAATTATGTGATCCTTACTAGCTGGAAGTAAGGGAGATGGGGCATGAAGTTATTTCTAGGAGTTGGACACATACCAAGTTTAGCTCAGTTCTGGGCATCTTTGAAATACCTATACAAACTTGTTCCTACATAGTAACTTGCATCTTTGAATGAGAATCTGCTTGCTTACAGCAACGTGCTATATGTTCTGAATGCCCGAATTGGGAATCTGTGTCAAAACTTTGTTAGGAATTATGTGATCCTTACTAGCTGGAAGTAAGGGAGATGGGGCATGAAGTTATTTCTAGGAGTTGGACACGTACCAAGTTTAGCTCAGTTCTGGGCATCTTTGAAATACCTATACAAACTTGTTCCTACATAGTAACTTGCATCTTTGAATGAGAATGTGCTTGCTTACAGCAACGTGCTATATGTTCTGAATGCCCGAATTGGCAATCTGTGTCAAAACTTTGTTAGGAATTATGTGATCCTTACTAACTGGAAGAAAGGGAGATGGAGCATGAAGTTATTTCTTGGAGTTGGACACATACCAAGTTTAGCTCAGTTCTGGGCATCTTTGAAATACCTATACAAACTTGTTCCTACCTAGTAACTTGGATCTTTGAATGAGAATGTGCTTGCTTGCAGCAACGTGCTATATGTTCTGAATGCCCGAATAGGGAATCTGTGTCAAAACTTTGTTAGGAATTATGTGATCCTTACTAGCTGGAAGTAAGGGAGATGGGGCATGAAGTTATTTCTAGGAGTTGGACACATACCAAGATTAGCTCAGTTCTGGGCATCTTTGAAATACCTATACAAACTTGTTCCTACCTAGTAACTTGCATCTTTGAATGAGAATCTGCTTGCTTACAGCAACGTGCTATATGTTCTGAATGCCCGAATTGGGAATCTGTGTCAAAACTTTGTTAGGAATTATGTGATCCTTACTAGCTGGAAGTAAGGGAGATGGGGCATGAAGTTATTTCTAGGAGTTGGACACCTACCAAGTTTAGCTCAGTTCTGGGCATCTTTGAAATACCTATACAAACTTGTTCCTACCTAGTAACTTGCATCTTTGAATGAGAATCTGCTTGCTTACAGCAACGTGCTATATGTTCTGAATGCCCGAATTGGGAATCTGTGTCAAAACTTTGTTAGGAATTATGTGATCCTTACTAGCTGGAAGTAAGGGAGATGGGGCATGAAGTTTTTTCTAGGAGTTGGACACATACCAAGTTTAGCTCAGTTCTGGGCATCTTTGAAATACCTATACAAACTTGTTCCTACTTAGTAACTTGCATCTTTGAATGAGAATGTGCTTGCTTACAGCAACGTGCTATATGTTCTGAATGCCCGAATTGGCAATCTGTGTCAAAACTTTGTTAGGAATTATGTGATCCTTACTAGCTGGAAGTAAGGGAGATGGGGCATGAAGTTATTTCTAGGAGTTGGACACATACCAAGTTTAGCTCAGTTCTGGGCATCTTTGAAATACCTATACAAACTTGTTCCTACATAGTAACTTGCATCTTTGAATGAGAATGTGCTTGCTTACAGCAACCTGCTATATGTTCTGAATGCCCGAATTGGCAATCTGTGTCAAAACTTTGTTAGGAATTATGTGATCCTTACTAGCTGGAAGTAGGGAGATGGGGCATGAAGTTATTTCTAGGAGTTGGACACATACCAAGTTTAGCTCAGTTCTGGGCATTTTTGAAATACCTATACAAACTTGTTCCTACATAGTAACTTGCAACTTTTAATGAGAATGTGCTTGCTTGCAGCAACGTGCTATATGTTCTGAATGCCCGAATTGGGAATCTGTGTCAAAACTTTGTTAGGAATTATGTGATCCTTACTAGCTGGAAGTAAGGGAGATGGAGCATGAAGTTATTTCTTGGTGTTGGACACATACCAAGTTTAGCTCAGTTCTGGGCATCTTTGAAATACCTATACAAACTTGTTCCTACATAGTAACTTGCATCTTTGAATGAGAATGTGCTTGCTTGCAGCAACGTGCTATATGTTCTGAATGCCCGAATAGGGAATCTGTGTCAAAACTTTGTTAGAAATTATGTGATCCTTACTAGCTGGAAGTAAGGGAGATGGGGCATGAAGTTATTTCTAGGAGTTGGACACATACCAAGTTGAGTTCAGTTCTGGGCATCTTTGAAATACCTATACAAACTTGTTCCTACCTAGTAACTTGCATCTTTGAATGAGAATCTGCTTGCTTATAGCAACGTGCTATATGTTCTGAATGCCCGAATAGGGAATCTGTGTCAAAACTTTGTTAGGAATTATGTCATCCTTACTAGCTGGAAGTAAGGGAGATGGGGCATGAATTTATTTCTAGGAGTTGGACAAATACCAAGTTTAGCTCAGTTCTGGGCATCTTTGAAATACCTATACAAACTTGTTCCTACCTAGTAACTTGCAACTTTGAATGAAAATGTGCTTGCTTACAGCAACGTGCTATATGTTCTGAATGCCCGAATTGGGAATCTGTGTCAAAACTTTGTTAGGAATTATGTGATCCTTACTAGCTGGAAGTAAGGGAGATGGGGCATGAAGTTATTTCTAGGAGTTGGACACATACCAAGTTTAGCTCAGTTCTGGGCATCTTTGAAATACCTATACAAACTTGTTCCTACATAGTAACTTGCATCTTTGAATGAGAATCTGCTTGCTTACAGCAACGTGCTATATGTTCTGAATGCCCGAATTGGGAATCTGTGTCAAAACTTTGTTAGGAATTATGTGATCCTTACTAGCTGGAAGTAAGGGAGATGGAGCATGAAGTTATTTCTTGGAGTTGGACACATACCAAGTTTAGCTCAGTACTGGGCATCTTTGAAATACCTATACAAAATTGTTCCTACATAGTAACTTGCATCTTTGAATGAGAATGTGCTTGCTTGCAGCAACGTGCTATATGTTCTGAATGCCCGAATAGGGAATCTGTGTCAAAACTTTGTTAGAAATTATGTGATCCTTACTAGCTGGAAGTGAGGGAGATGGGGCATGAAGTTATTGTTAGGAGTTGGACACATACCAAGTTGAGCTCAGTTCTGGGCATCTTTGAAATACCTATACAAACTTGTTCCTACCTAGTAACTTGCATCTTTGAATGAGAATCTGCTTGCTTATAGCAACGTGCTATATGTTCTGAATGCCCGAATAGGGAATCTGTGTCAAAACTTTGTTAGGAATTATGTGATCCTTACTAGCTGGAAGTAAGGGAGATGGGGCATGAAGTTATTTCTAGGAGTTGGACACATACCAAGTTTAGCTCAGTTCTGGGCATCTTTGAAATACCTATACAAACTTGTTCCTACATAGTAACTTGCATCTTTGAATGAGAATCTGCTTGCTTACAGCAACGTGCTATATGTTCTGAATGCCCGAATTGGGAATCTGTGTCAAAACTTTGTTAGGAATTATGTGATCCTTACTAGCTGGAAGTAAGGGAGATGGGGCATGAAGTTATTTCTAGGAGTTGGACACGTACCAAGTTTAGGTCAGTTCTGGGCATCTTTGAAATACCTATACAAACTTGTTCCTACATAGTAACTTGCATCTTTGAATGAGAATGTGCTTGCTTACAGCAACGTGCTATATGTTCTGAATGCCCGAATTGGCAATCTGTGTCAAAACTTTGTTAGGAATTATGTGATCCTTACTAACTGGAAGAAAGGGAGATGGAGCATGAAGTTATTTCTTGGAGTTGGACACATACCAAGTTTAGCTCAGTTCTGGGCATCTTTGAAATACCTATACAAACTTGTTCCTACCTAGTAACTTGGATCTTTGAATGAGAATGTGCTTGCTTGCAGCAACGTGCTATATGTTCTGAATGCCCGAATAGGGAATCTGTGTCAAAACTTTGTTAGGAATTATGTGATCCTTACTAGCTGGAAGTAAGGGAGATGGGGCATGAAGTTATTTCTAGGAGTTGGACACATACCAAGATTAGCTCAGTTCTGGGCATCTTTGAAATACCTATACAAACTTGTTCCTACCTAGTAACTTGCATCTTTGAATGAGAATCTGCTTGATTACAGCAACGTGCTATATGTTCTGAATGCCCGAATTGGGAATCTGTGTCAAAACTTTGTTAGGAATTATGTGATCCTTACTAGCTGGAAGTAAGGGAGATGGGGCATGAAGTTATTTCTAGGAGTTGGACACCTACCAAGTTTAGCTCAGTTCTGGGCATCTTTGAAATACCTATACAAACTTGTTCCTACCTAGTAACTTGCATCTTTGAATGAGAATCTGCTTGCTTACAGCAACGTGCTATATGTTCTGAATGCCCGAATTGGGAATCTGTGTCAAAACTTTGTTAGGAATTATGTGATCCTTACTAGCTGGAAGTAAGGGAGATGGGGCATGAAGTTTTTTCTAGGAGTTGGACACATACCAAGTTTAGCTCAGTTCTGGGCATCTTTGAAATACCTATACAAACTTGTTCCTACATAGTAACTTGCATCTTTGAATGAGAATGTGCTTGCTTACAGCAACGTGCTATATGTTCTGAATGCCCGAATTGGCAATCTGTGTCAAAACTTTGTTAGGAATTATGTGATCCTTACTAGCTGGAAGTAAGGGAGATGGGGCATGAAGTTATTTCTAGGAGTTGGACACATACCAAGTTTAGCTCAGTTCTGGGCATCTTTGAAATACCTATACAAACTTGTTCCTACATAGTAACTTGCATCTTTGAATGAGAATGTGCTTGCTTACAGCAACCTGCTATATGTTCTGAATGCCCGAATTGGCAATCTGTGTCAAAACTTTGTTAGGAATTATGTGATCCTTACTAGCTGGAAGTAGGGAGATGGGGCATGAAGTTATTTCTAGGAGTTGGACACATACCAAGTTTAGCTCAGTTCTGGGCATTTTTGAAATACCTATACAAACTTGTTCCTACATAGTAACTTGCAACTTTTAATGAGAATGTGCTTGCTTGCAGCAACGTGCTATATGTTCTGAATGCCCGAATTGGGAATCTGTGTCAAAACTTTGTTAGGAATTATGTGATCCTTACTAGCTGGAAGTAAGGGAGATGGGGCATGAAGTTATTTCTAGGAGTTGGACACCTACCAAGTTTAGCTCAGTTCTGGGCATCTTTGAAATACCTATACAAACTTGTTCCTACCTAGTAACTTGCATCTTTGAATGAGAATCTGCTTGCTTACAGCAACGTGCTATATGTTCTGAATGCCCGAATTGGGAATCTGTGTCAAAACTTTGTTAGGAATTATGTGATCCTTACTAGCTGGAAGTAAGGGAGATGGGGCATGAAGTTTTTTCTAGGAGTTGGACACATACCAAGTTTAGCTCAGTTCTGGGCATCTTTGAAATACCTATACAAACTTGTTCCTACATAGTAACTTGCATCTTTGAATGAGAATGTGCTTGCTTACAGCAACGTGCTATATGTTCTGAATGCCCGAATTGGCAATCTGTGTCAAAACTTTGTTAGGAATTATGTGATCCTTACTAGCTGGAAGTAAGGGAGATGGGGCATGAAGTTATTTCTAGGAGTTGGACACATACCAAGTTTAGCTCAGTTCTGGGCATCTTTGAAATACCTATACAAACTTGTTCCTACATAGTAACTTGCATCTTTGAATGAGAATGTGCTTGCTTACAGCAACCTGCTATATGTTCTGAATGCCCGAATTGGCAATCTGTGTCAAAACTTTGTTAGGAATTATGTGATCCTTACTAGCTGGAAGTAGGGAGATGGGGCATGAAGTTATTTCTAGGAGTTGGACACATACCAAGTTTAGCTCAGTTCTGGGCATTTTTGAAATACCTATACAAACTTGTTCCTACATAGTAACTTGCAACTTTTAATGAGAATGTGCTTGCTTGCAGCAACGTGCTATATGTTCTGAATGCCCGAATTGGGAATCTGTGTCAAAACTTTGTTAGGAATTATGTGATCCTTACTAGCTGGAAGTAAGGGAGATGGAGCATGAAGTTATTTCTTGGTGTTGGACACATACCAAGTTTAGCTCAGTTCTGGGCATCTTTGAAATACCTATACAAACTTGTTCCTACATAGTAACTTGCATCTTTGAATGAGAATGTGCTTGCTTGCAGCAACGTGCTATATGTTCTGAATGCCCGAATAGGGAATCTGTGTCAAAACTTTGTTAGAAATTATGTGATCCTTACTAGCTGGAAGTAAGGGAGATGGGGCATGAAGTTATTTCTAGGAGTTGGACACATACCAAGTTTAGCTCAGTTCTGGGCATCTTTGAAATACCTATACAAACTTGTTCCTACATAGTAACTTGCAACTTTGAATGAGAATGTGCTTGCTTGCAGCAACGTGCTATATGTTCTGAATGCCCGAATAGGGAATCTGTGTCAAAACTTTGTTAGGAATTATGTGATCCTTACTAGCTGGAAGTAAGGGAGATGGGGCATGAAGTTATTTCTAGGAGTTGGACACATACCAAGTTTAGCTCAGTTCTGGGCATCTTTGAAATACCTATACAAACTTGTTCCTACATAGTAACTTGCATCTTTGCATGAGAATGTGCTTGCTTGCAGCAACGTGCTATATGTTCTGAATGCCCGAATAGGGAATCTGTGTCCAAACTTTGTTAGGAATTATGTGATCCTTACTAGCTGGAAGTAAGGGAGATGGGGCATGAAGTTATTTCTAGGAGTTGGACACATACCAAGTTTAGCTCAGTTCTGGGCATCTTTGAAATACCTATACAAACTTGTTCCTACATGGTAACTTGCATCTTTGAATGAGAATGTGCTTGCTTACAGCAACGTGCTATATGTTCTGAATGCCCGAATAGGGAATCTGTGTCAAAACTTTGTTAGGAATTATGTGATCCTTACTAGCTGGAAGTAAGGGAGATGGGGCATGAAGTTATTTCTAGGAGTTGGACACATACCAAGTTTAGCTCAGTTCTGGGCATCTTTGAAATACCTATACAAACTTGTTCCTACATAGTAACTTGCAACTTTGAATGAGAATGTGCTTGCTTACAGCAACGTGCTATATGTTCTGAATGCCCGAATTGGGAATCTGTGTCAAAACTTTGTTAGGAATTATGTGATCCTTACTAGCTGGAAGTAAGGGAGATGGGGCATGAAGTTATTTCTAGGAGTTGGACACATACCAAGTTTAGCTCAGTTCTGGGCATCTTTGAAATACCTTTACAAACTTGTTCCTACATAGTAACTTGCATCTTTGAATGAGAATGTGCTTGCTTACAGCAACGTGCTATATGTTCTGAATGCCCGAATTGGGAATCTGTGTCAAAACTTTGTTAGGAATTATGTGATCCTTACTAGCTGGAAGTAAGGGAGATGGGGCATGAAGTTATTTCTAGGAGTTGGACACATACCAAGTTTAGCTCAGTTCTGGGCATCTTTGAAATACCTATACAAACTTGTTCCTACATAGTAACTTGCAACTTTGAATGAGAATGTGCTTGCTTACAGCAACGTGCTATATGTTCTGAATGCCCGAATTGGGAATCTGTGTCAAAACTTTGTTAGGAATTATGTGATCCTTACTAGCTGGAAGTAAGGGAGATGGGGCATGAAGTTATTTCTAGGAGTTGGACACATACCAAGTTTAGCTCAGTTCTGGGCATCTTTGAAATACCTATACAAACTTGTTCCAACCTAGTAACTTGCATCTTTGAATGAGAATGTGCTTGCTTACAGCAACGTGCTATATGTTCTGAATGCCCGAATTGGCAATCTGTGTCAAAACTTTGTTAGGAATTATGTGATCCTTACTAGCTGGAAGTAAGGGAGATGGGGCATGAAGTTATTTCTAGGAGTTGGACACATAGCAAGTTTAGCTCAGTTCTGGGCATCTTTGAAATAGCTATACAAACTTGTTCCTACATAGTAACTTGCATCTTTGAATGAGAATGTGCTTGCTTACAGCAACGTGCTATATGTTCTGAATGCCCGAATTGGCAATCTGTGTCAAAACTGTTAGGAATTATGTGATCCTTACTTGCTGGAAGTAAGGGAGATGGGGCATGATGTTATTTCTAGGAGTTGGACACATACCAAGTTTAGCTCAGTTCTGGGCATCTTTGAAATACCTATACAAACTTGTTCCTACATAGTCACTTGCATCTTTGAATGAAAATGTGATTGCTTACAGCAACGTGCTATATGTTCTGAATGCCCGAATTGGCAATCTGTGTCAAAACTTTGTTAGGAATTATGTGATCCTTACTAGCTGGAAGTAAGGGAGATGGGGCATGAAGTTATTTCTAGGAGTTGGACACATACCAAGTTTAGCTCAGTTCTGGGCATCTTTGAAATACCTATACAAACTTGTTCCTACATAGTAACTTACAACTTTGAATGAAAATGTGCTTGCTTACAGCAACGTGCTATATGTTCTGAATGCCCGAATTGGGAATCTGTGTCAAAACTTTGTTAGGAATTATGTGATCCTTACTAGCTGGAAGTAAGGGAGATGGGGCATGAAGTTATTTCTAGGAGTTGGACACATACCAAGTTTAGCTCAGTTCTGGGCATCTTTGAAATACCTATACAAACTTGTTCCTACATAGTAACTTGCAACTTTGAATGAGAATGTGCTTGCTTCCAGCAACGTGCTATATGTTCTGAATGCCCGAATTGGGAATCTGTGTCAAAACTTTGTTAGGAATTATGTGATCCTTACTAGCTGGAAGTAAGGGAGATGGGGCATGAAGTTATTTCTAGGAGTTGGACACATACCAAGTTTAGCTCAGTTCTGGGCATCTTTGAAATACCTATACAAACTTGTTCCTACATAGTAACTTGCATCTTTGAATGAGAATGTGCTTGCTTACAGCAACGTGCTATATGTTCTGAATGCCCGAATAGGGAATCTGTGTCAAAACTTTGTTAGGAATTATGTCATCCTTACTAGCTGGAAGTAAGGGAGATGGGGCATGAAGATATTTCTAGGAGTTGGACACATAGCAAGTTTAGCTCAGTTCTGGGCATCTTTGAAATACCTATACAAACTTGTTCCTACATAGTAACTTGCATCTTTGAATGGGAATCTGCTTGCTTACAGCAACGTGCTATATGTTCTGAATGCCCGAATTGGCAATCTGTGTCAAAACTTTGTTAGGAATTATGTGATCCTTACTAGCTGGAAGTAAGGGAGATGGAGCATGAAGTTATTTCTTGGAGTTGGACACATACCAAGTTTAGCTCAGTTCTGGGCATCTTTGAAATACCTATACAAACTTGTTCCTACCTAGTAACTTGCATCTTTGAATGAGAATGTGCTTGCTTGCAGCAACGTGCTATATGTTCTGAATGCCCGAATAGGGAATCTGTGTCAAAACTTTGTTAGGAATTATGTGATCCTTACTAGCTGGAAGTAAGGGAGTTGGGGCATGAAGTTATTTCTAGGAGTTGGACACATACCAAGTTGAGCTCAGTTCTGGGCATCTTTGAAATACCTATACAAACTTGTTCCTACATAGTAACTTGCATCTTTGAATGAGAATCTGCTTGCTTATAGCAACGTGCTATATGTTCTGAATGCCCGAATAGGGAATCTGTGTCAAAACTTTGTTAGGAATTATGTGATCCTTACTAGCTGGAAGTAAGGGAGTTGGGGCATGAAGTTATTTCTAGGAGTTGGACACATACCAAGTTTAGCTCAGTTCTGGGCATCTTTGAAATACCTATACAAACTTGTTCCTACATAGTAACTTGCATCTTTGAATGAGAATGTGCTTGCTTACAGCAACGTGCTATATGTTCTGAATGCCCGAATTGGCAATCTGTGTCAAAACTTTGTTAGGAATTATGTGATCCTTACTAGCTGGAAGTAAGGGAGATGGGGCATGAAGTTATTTCTAGGAGTTGGACACATACCAAGTTTAGCTCAGTTCTGGGCATCTTTGAAATACCTATACAAACTTGTTCCTACATAGTAACTTGCAACTTTGAATGAGAATGTGCTTGCTTGCAGCAACGTGCTATATGTTCTGAATGCCCGAATTGGGAATCTGTGTCAAAACTTTGTTAGGAATTATGTGATCCTTACTAGCTGGAAGTAAGGGAGATGGGGCATGAAGTTATTTCTAGGAGTTGGACACATACCAAGTTTAGCTCAGTTCTGGGCATCTTTGAAATACCTATACAAACTTGTTCCAACCTAGTAACTTGCATCTTTGAATGAGAATGTGCTTGCTTACAGCAACGTGCTAAATGTTCTGAATACCCGAATTGGCAATCTGTGTCAAAACTTTGTTAGGAATTATGTGATCCTTACTAGCTGGAAGTAAGGGAGATGGGGCATGAAGTTATTTCTAGGAGTTGGACACATAGCAAGTTTAGCTCAGTTCTGGGCATCTTTGAAATAGCTATACAAACTTGTTCCTACATAGTAACTTGCATCTTTGAATGAGAATGTGCTTGCTTACAGCAACGTGCTATATGTTCTGAATGCCCGAATTGGCAATCTGTGTCAAAACTGTTAGGAATTATGTGATCCTTACTTGCTGGAAGTAAGGGAGATGGGGCATGATGTTATTTCTAGGAGTTGGACACATACCAAGTTTAGCTCAGTTCTGGGCATCTTTGAAATACCTATACAAACTTGTTCCTACATAGTCACTTGCATCTTTGAATGAAAATGTGATTGCTTACAGCAACGTGCTATATGTTCTGAAAGCCCGAATTGGCAATCTGTGTCAAATCTTTGTTAGGAATTATGTGATTCTTACTAGCTGGAAGTAAGGGAGATGGGGCATGAAGTTATTTCTAGGAGTTGGACACATACCAAGTTTAGCTCAGTTCTGGGCATCTTTGAAATACCTATACAAACTTGTTCCTACATAGTAACTTACAACTTTGAATGAAAATGTGCTTGCTTACAGCAACGTGCTATATGTTCTGAATGCCCGAATTGGGAATCTGTGTCAAAACTTTGTTAGGAATTATGTGATCCTTACTAGCTGGAAGTAAGGGAGATGGGGCATGAAGTTATTTCTAGGAGTTGGACACATACCAAGTTTAGCTCAGTTCTGGGCATCTTTGAAATACCTATACAAACTTGTTCCTACATAGTAACTTGCAACTTTGAATGAGAATGTGCTTGCTTACAGCAACGTGCTATATGTTCTGAATGCCCGAATTGGGAATCTGTGTCAAAACTTTGTTAGGAATTATGTGATCCTTACTAGCTGGAAGTAAGGGAGATGGGGCATGAAGTTATTTCTAGGAGTTGGACACATACCAAGTTTAGCTCAGTTCTGGGCATCTTTGAAATACCTATACAAACTTGTTCCTACATAGTAACTTGCATCTTTGAATGAGAATGTGCTTGCTTACAGCAACGTGCTATATGTTCTGAATGCCCGAATAGGGAATCTGTGTCAAAACTTTGTTAGGAATTATGTCATCCTTACTAGCTGGAAGTAAGGGAGATGGGGCATGAAGATATTTCTAGGAGTGGGACACATTGCAAGTTTAGCTCAGTTCTGGGCATCTTTGAAATACCTATACAAACTTGTTCCTACATAGTAACTTGCATCTTTGAATGGGAATCTGCTTGCTTACAGCAACGTGCTATATGTTCTGAATGCCCGAATTGGGAATCTGTGTCAAAACTTTGTTAGGAATTATGTGATCCTTACTAGCTGGAAGTAAGGGAGATGGGGCATGAAGTTATTTCTAGGAGTTGGACACATACCAAGTTTAGCTCAGTTCTGGGCATCTTTGAAAGACCTATACAAACTTGTTCCTACATAGTAACTTGCAACTTTGAATGAGAATGTGCTTCCTTACAGCAACGTGGTATATGTTCTGAATGCCCGAATTGGGAATCTGTGTCAAAACTTTGTTAGGAATTATGTGATCCTTACTAGCTGGAAGTAAGGGAGATGGGGCATGAAGTTATTTCTAGGAGTTGGACACATACCAAGTTTAGCTCAGTTCTGGGCATCTTTGAAAGACCTATACAAACTTGTTCCTACATAGTAACTTGAAATTTTGAATGAGAATGTGCTTCCTTACAGCAACGTGGTATATGTTCTGAATGCCCGAATTGGCAATCTGTGTCAAAACTGTTAGGAATTATGTGATCCTTACTAGCTGGAAGTAAGGGAGATGGGGCATGATGTTATTTCTAGGAGTTGGACACATACCAAGTGTAGCTCAGTTCTGGGCATCTTTGAAATACCTATACAAACTTGTTCCTACATAGTAACTTGCAACTTTGAATGAAAATGTGATTGCTTACAGCAACGTGCTATATGTTCTGAATGCCCGAATTGGCAATCTGTGTCAAAACTTTGTTAGGAATTATGTGATCCTTACTAGCTGGAAGTAAGGGAGATGGGGCATGAAGTTATTTCTAGGAGTTGGACACATACCAAGTTTAGCTCAGTTCTGGGCATCTTTGAAATACCTATACAAACTTGTTCCTACATAGTAACTTACAACTTTGAATGAGAATGTGCTTGCTTACAGCAACGTGCTATATGTTCTGAATGCCCGAATTGGGAATCTGTGTCAAAACTTTGTTAGGAATTATGTGATCCTTACTAGCTGGAAGTAAGGGAGATGGGGCATGAAGTTATTTCTAGGAGTTGGACACATAGCAAGTTTAGCTCAGTTCTGGGCATCTTTGAAATACCTATACAAACTTGTTCCTACATAGTAACTTGCATCTTTGAATGAGAATGTGCTTGCTTACAGCAACGTGCTATATGTTCTGAATGCCCGAATAGGGAATCTGTGTCAAGACTTTGTTAGGAATTATGTCATCCTTACTAGCTGGAAGTAAGGGAGATGGGGCATGAAGTTATTTCTAGGCGTTGGACACATACCAAGTTTAGCTCAGTTCTGGGCATCTTTGAAATACCTATACAAACTTGTTCCTACATAGTAACTTGCATCTTTGAATGGGAATCTGCTTGCTTACAGCAACGTGCTATATGTTCTGAATGCCCGAATTGGGAATCTGTGTCAAAACTTTGTTAGGAATTATGTGATCCTTACTAGCTGGAAGTAAGGGAGATGGGGCATGAAGTTATTTCTAGGAGTTGGACACATACCAAGTTTAGCTCAGTTCTGGGCATCTTTGAAATAGCTATACAAACTTGTTCCTACATAGTAACTTGCAACTTTGAATGAGAATGTGCTTGCTTACAGCAACGTGCTATATGTTCTGAATGCCCGAATTGGGAATCTGTGTCAAAACTTTGTTAGGAATTATGTGATCCTTACTAGCTGGAAGTAAGGGAGATGGGGCATGAAGTTATTTCTAGGAGTGGGACACATACCAAGTTTAGCTCAGTTCTGGGCATCTTTGAAAGACCTATACAAACTTGTTCCTACATAGTAACTTGCATCTTTGAATGAGAATGTGCTTGCTTACAGCAACGTGCTATATGTTCTGAATGCCCGAATAGGGAATCTGTGTCAAAACTTTGTTAGGAATTATGTGATCCTTACTAGCTGGAAGTAAGGGAGATGGGGCATGAAGTTATTTCTTGGAGTTGGAGACATACCAAGTTTAGCTCAGTTCTGGGCATCTTTGAAATACCTATACAAACTTGTTCCTACATAGTAACTTGCAACTTTGAATGAGAATGTGCTTGCTTGCAGCAACGTGCTATATGTTCTGAATGCCCGAATTGGCAATCTGTGTCAAAACTTTGTTAGGAATTATGTGATCCTTACTAGCTGGAAGTAAGGGAGATGGGGCATGAAGTTATTTCTAGGAGTTGGACACATACCAAGTTTAGCTCAGTTCTGGGCATCTTTGAAATACCTATACAAACTTGTTCCTACCTAGTAACTTGCATCTTTGAATGGGAATGTGCTTGCTTACACCAACGTGCTATATGTTCTGAATGCCCGAATTGGCAATCTGTGTCAAAACTTTGTTAGGAATTATGTGATCCTTACTAGCTGGAAGTAAGGGAGATGGGGCATGAAGTTATTTCTAGGAGTTGGACACATACCAAGTTTAGCTCAGTTCTGGGCATCTTTGAAATACCTATACAAACTTGTTCCTACATAGTAACTTGCAACTTGAATGAGAATGTGCTTGCTTACAGCAACGTGCTATATGTTCTGAATGCCCGAATTGGGAATCTGTGTCAAAACTTTGTTAGGAATTATGTCATCCTTACTAGCTGGAAGTAAGGGAGATGGGGCATGAAGTTATTTCTAGGAGTTGGACACATACCAAGTTTAGCTCAGTTCTGGGCATCTTTGAAATACCTATACAAACTTGTTCCTACATAGTAACTTGCATCTTTGAATGAGAATGTGCTTGCTTACAGCAACGTGCTATATGTTCTGAATGCCCGAATTGGGAATCTGTGTCAAAACTTTGTTAGGAATTATGTCATCCTTACTAGCTGGAAGTAAGGGAGATGGGGCATGAAGTTATTTCTAGGAGTTAGACACATAGCAAGTTTAGCTCAGTTCTGGGCATCTTTGAAATACCTATACAAACTTGTTCCTACATAGTAACTTGCATCTTTGAATGGGAATGTGCTTGCTTACAGCAACGTGCTATATGTTCTGAATGCCCGAATTGGCAATCTGTGTCAAAACTTTGTTAGGAATTATGTGATCCTTACTAGCTGGAAGTAAGGGAGATGGGGCATGAAGTTATTTCTAGGAGTTGGACACATACCAAGTTTAGCTCAGTTCTGGGCATCTTTGAAATACCTATACAAACTTGTTCCTACATAGTAACTTGCATCTTTGAATGGGAATCTGCTTGCTTACAGCAACGTGCTATATGTTCTGAATGCCCGAATTGGGAATCTGTGTGAAAACATTGTTAGGAATTATGTGATCCTTACTAGCTGGAAGTAAGGGAGATGGGGCATGAAGTTATTTCTAGGAGTTGGACACATACCAAGTTTAACTCAGTTCTGGGCATCTTTGAAATACCTATACAAACTTGTTCCTACATAGTAACTTGCATCTTTGAATGAGAATGTGCTTGCTTACAGCAACGTGCTATATGTTCTGAATGCCCGAATTGGCAATCTGTGTCAAAACTTTGTTAGGAATTATGTGATCCTTACTAGCTGGAAGTAAGGGAGATGGGGCATGAAGTTATTTCTAGGAGTTGGACACATACCAAGTTTAGCTCAGTTCTGGGCATCTTTGAAATACCTATACAAACTTGTTCCTACCTAGTAACTTGCATCTTTGAATGAGAATGTGCTTGCTTACAGCAACGTGCTATATGTTCTGAATGCCCGAATTGGCAATCTCTGTCAAAACTTTGTTAGGAATTATGTGATCCTTACTAGCTGGAAGTAAGGGAGATGGGGCATGAAGTTATTTCTAGGAGTTGGACACATACCAAGTTTAGCTCAGTTCTGGGCATCTTTGAAATACCTATACAAACTTGTTCCTACATAGTAACTTGCAACTTTGAATGAGAATGTGCTTGCTTACAGCAACGTGCTATATGTTCTGAATGCCCGAATTGGGAATCTGTGTCAAAACTTTGTTAGGAATTATGTGATCCTTACTAGCTGGAAGTAAGGGAGATGGGGCATGAAGTTATTTCTAGGAGTTGGACACATACCAAGTTTAGCTCAGTTCTGGGCATCTTTGAAATACCTATACAAACTTGTTCCTACATAGTAACTTGCATCTTTGAATGAGAATGTGCTTGCTTACAGCAACGTGCTATATGTTCTGAATGCCCGAATTGGCAATCTGTGTCAAAACTTTGTTAGGAATTATGTGATCCTTACTAGCTGGAAGTAAGGGAGATGGGGCATGAATTTATTTCTAGGAGTTGGACACATACCAAGTTTAGCTCAGTTCTGGGCATCTTTGAAATACCTATACAAACTTGTTCCTACCTAGTAACTTGCATCTTTGAATGAGAATGTGCTTGCTTACAGCAACGTGCTATATGTTCTGAATGCACGAATTGGCAATCTGTGTCAAAACTTTGTTAGGAATTATGTGATCCTTACTAGCTGGAAGTAAGGGAGATGGGGCATGAAGTTATTTCTAGGAGTTGGACACATACCAAGTTTAGCTCAGTTCTGGGCATCTTTGAAATACCTATACAAACTTGTTCCTACATAGTAACTTGCAACTTTGAATGAGAATGTGCTTGCTTACAGCAACGTGCTATATGTTCTGAATGCCCGAATTGGGAATCTGTGTCAAAACTTTGTTAGGAATTATGTGATCCTTACTAGCTGGAAGTAAGGGAGATGGGGCATGAAGTTATTTCTAGGAGTTGGACACATACCAAGTTTAGCTCAGTTCTGGGCATCTTTGAAATACCTATACAAACTTGTTCCTACCTAGTAACTTGCATCTTTGAATGAGAATGTGCTTGCTTACAGCAACGTGCTATATGTTCTGAATGCCCGAATTGGCAATCTGTGTCAAAACTTTGTTAGGAATTATGTGATCCTTACTAGCTGGAAGTAAGGGAGATGGGGCATGAAGTTATTTCTAGGAGTTGGACACATACCAAGTTTAGCTCAGTTCTGGGCATCTTTGAAATACCTATACAAACTTGTTCCTACATAGTAACTTGCATCTTTGAATGAGAATGTGCTTGCTTACAGCAACGTGCTATATGTTCTGAATGCCCGAATTGGGAATCTGTGTCAAAACTTTGTTAGGAATTATGTGATCCTTACTAGCTGGAAGTAAGGGAGATGGGGCATGAAGTTATTTCTAGGAGTTGGACACATACCATGTTTAGCTCAGTTCTGGGCATCTTTGAAATACCTATACAAACTTGTTCCTACATAGTAACTTGCATCTTTGAATGGGAATCTGCTTGCTTACAGCAACGTGCTATATGTTCTGAATGCCCGAATTGGGATTCTGTGTCAAAACTTTGTTAGGAATTATGTGATCCTTACTAGCTGGAAGTAAGGGAGATGGGGCATGAAGTTATTTCTAGGAGTTGGACACATACCAAGTTTAGCTCAGTTCTGGGCATCTTTGAAATACCTATACAAACTTGTTCCTACATAGTAACTTGCAACTTTGAATGAGAATGTGCTTGCTTACAGCAACGTGCTATATGTTCTGAATGCCCGAATTGGGAATCTGTGTCAAAACTTTGTTAGGAATTATGTGATCCTTACTAGCTGGAAGTAAGGGAGATGGGGCATGAAGTTATTTCTAGGAGTTGGACACATACCAAGTTTAGCTCAGTTCTGGGCATCTTTGAAATACCTATACAAACTTGTTCCTACCTAGTAACTTGCATCTTTGAATGAGAATGTGCTTGCTTACAGCAACGTGCTATATGTTCTGAATGCCCGAATTGGCAATCTGTGTCAAAACTTTGTTAGGAATTATGTGATCCTTACTAGCTGGAAGTAAGGGAGATGGGGCATGAAGTTATTTCTAGGAGTTGGACACATACCAAGTTTAGCTCAGTTCTGGGCATCTTTGAAATACCTATACAAACTTGTTCCTACCTAGTAACTTGCATCTTTGAATGAGAATCTGCTTGCTTACAGCAATGTGCTATATGTTCTGAATGCCCGAATTGGGAATCTGTGTCAAAACTTTGTTAGGAATTATGTCATCCTTACTAGCTGGAAGTAAGGGAGATGGGGCATGAAGTTATTTCTTGGAGTTTGAGACATACCTAGTTTAGCTCAGTTCTGGGCATCTTTGAAATACCTATACCAACTTGTTCCTACATAGTAACTTGCAACTTTGAATGAGAATGTGCTTGCTTGCAGCAACGTGCTATATGTTCTGAATGCCCGAATAGGGAATCTGTGTCAAAACTTTGTTAGGAATTATGTGATCCTTACTAGCTGGAAGTAAGGGAGATGGGGCATGAAGTTATTTCTAGGAGTTGGACACATAGCAAGTTTAGCTCAGTTCTGGGCATCTTTGAAATACCTATACAAACTTGTTCCTACATAGTAACTTGCATCTTTGAATGAGAATGTGCTTGCTTACAGCAACGTGCTATATGTTCTGAATGCCCGAATAGGGAATCTGTGTCAAAACTGTGTTAGGAATTATGTGATCCTTACTAGCTGGAAGTAAGGGAGATGGGGCATGAAGTTATTTCTAGGAGTTGGACACATACCAAGCTTAGCTCAGTTCTGGGCATCTTTGAAATACCTATACAAACTTGTTCCTACCTAGTAACTTGCATCTTTGAATGAGAATGTGCTTGCTTACAGCAACGTGCTATATGTTCTGAATGCCCGAATTGGCATTTGAAATACCTATACAAACTTGTTCCTACATAGTAACTTGCAACTTTGAATGAGAATGAGCTTGCTTACAGCAACGTGCTATATGTTCTGAATGCCCGAATTGGCAATCTGTGTCAAAACTTTGTTAGGAATTATGTGATCCTTACTAGCTGGAAGTAAGGGAGATGGGGCATGAAGTTATTTCTAGGAGTTGGACACATACCAAGTTTAGCTCAGTTCTGGGCATCTTTGAAATACCTATACAAACTTGTTCCTACCTAGTAACTTGCATCTTTGAATGAGAATCTGCTTGCTTACAGCAATGTGCTATATGTTCTGAATGCCCGAATTGGCAATCTGTGTCAAAACTTTGTTAGGAATTATGTCATCCTTACTAGCTGGAAGTAAGGGAGATGGGGCATGAAGTTATTTCTAGGAGTTGGACACATACCAAGTTTAGCTCAGTTCTGGGCATCTTTGAAATACCTATACAAACTTGTTCCTACATAGTAACTTGCATCTTTGAATGAGAATCTGCTTGCTTACAGCAACGTGCTATATGTTCTGAATGCCCGAATTGGCAATCTGTGTCAAAACTTTGTTAGGAATTATGTGATCCTTACTAGCTGGAAGTAAGGGAGATGGGGCATGAAGTTATTTCTTGGAGTTTGAGACATACCTAGTTTAGCTCAGTTCTGGGCATCTTTGAAATACCTATACCAACTTGTTCCTACATAGTAACTTGCAACTTTGAATGAGAATGTGCTTGCTCGCAGCAACGTGCTATATGTTCTGAATGCCCGAATAGGGAATCTGTGTCAAAACTTTGTTAGGAATTATGTGATCCTTACTAGCTGGAAGTAAGGGAGATGGGGCATGAAGTTATTTCTAGGAGTTGGACACATACCAAGTTTAGCTCAGTTCTGGGCATCTTTGAAATACCTATACAAACTTGTTCCTACATAGTAACTTGCATCTTTGAATGAGAATGTGCTTGCTTACAGCAACGTGCTATATGTTCTGAATGCCCGAATTGGGAATCTGTGTCAAAACTTTGTTAGGAATTATGTGATCCTTACTAGCTGGAAGTAAGGGAGATGGGGCATGAAGTTATTTCTAGGAGTTGGACACATACCAAGTTTAGCTCAGTTCTGGGCATCTTTGAAATACCTATACAAACTTGTTCCTACATAGTAACTTGCATCTTTGAATGGGAATCTGCTTGCTTACAGCAACGTGCTATATGTTCTGAATGCCCGAATTGGGATTCTGTGTCAAAACTTTGTTAGGAATTATGTGATCCTTACTAGCTGGAAGTAAGGGAGATGGGGCATGAAGTTATTTCTAGGAGTTGGACACATACCAAGTTTAGCTCAGTTCTGGGCATCTTTGAAATACCTATACAAACTTGTTCCTACATAGTAACTTGCAACTTTGAATGAGAATGTGCTTGCTTACAGCAACGTGCTATATGTTCTGAATGCCCGAATTGGGAATCTGTGTCAAAACTTTGTTAGGAATTATGTGATCCTTACTAGCTGGAAGTAAGGGAGATGGGGCATGAAGTTATTTCTAGGAGTTGGACACATACCAAGTTTAGCTCAGTTCTGGGCATCTTTGAAATACCTATACAAACTTGTTCCTACCTAGTAACTTGCATCTTTGAATGAGAATGTGCTTGCTTACAGCAACGTGCTATATGTTCTGAATGCCCGAATTGGCAATCTGTGTCATAACTTTGTTAGGAATTATGTGATCCTTACTAGCTGGAAGTAAGGGAGATGGGGCATGAAGTTATTTCTAGGAGTTGGACACATACCAAGTTTAGCTCAGTTCTGGGCATCTTTGAAATACCTATACAAACTTGTTCCTACCTAGTAACTTGCATCTTTGAATGAGAATCTGCTTGCTTACAGCAATGTGCTATATGTTCTGAATGCCCGAATTGGGAATCTGTGTCAAAACTTTGTTAGGAATTATGTCATCCTTACTAGCTGGAAGTAAGGGAGATGGGGCATGAAGTTATTTCTAGGAGTTGGACACATACCAAGTTTAGCTCAGTTCTGGGCATCTTTGAAATACCTATACAAACTTGTTCCTACATAGTAACTTGCATCTTTGAATGAGAATCTGCTTGCTTACAGCAACGTGCTATATGTTCTGAATGCCCGAATTGGCAATCTGTGTCAAAACTTTGTTAGGAATTATGTGATCCTTACTAGCTGGAAGTAAGGGAGATGGGGCATGAAGTTATTTCTTGGAGTTTGAGACATACCTAGTTTAGCTCAGTTCTGGGCATCTTTGAAATACCTATACCAACTTGTTCCTACATAGTAACTTGCAACTTTGAATGAGAATGTGCTTGCTTGCAGCAACGTGCTATATGTTCTGAATGCCCGAATAGGGAATCTGTGTCAAAACTTTGTTAGGAATTATGTGATCCTTACTAGCTGGAAGTAAGGGAGATGGGGCATGAAGTTATTTCTAGGAGTTGGACACATAGCAAGTTTAGCTCAGTTCTGGGCATCTTTGAAATACCTATACAAACTTGTTCCTACATAGTAACTTGCATCTTTGAATGAGAATGTGCTTGCTTACAGCAACGTGCTATATGTTCTGAATGCCCGAATAGGGAATCTGTGTCAAAACTGTGTTAGGAATTATGTGATCCTTACTAGCTGGAAGTAAGGGAGATGGGGCATGAAGTTATTTCTAGGAGTTGGACACATACCAAGCTTAGCTCAGTTCTGGGCATCTTTGAAATACCTATACAAACTTGTTCCTACATAGTAACTTGCAACTTTGAATGAGAATGAGCTTGCTTACAGCAACGTGCTATATGTTCTGAATGCCCGAATTGGGAATCTGTGTCAAAACTTTGTTAGGAATTATGTGATCCTTACTAGCTGGAAGTAAGGGAGATGGGGCATGAAGTTATTTCTAGGAGTTGGACACATACCAAGTTTAGCTCAGTTCTGGGCATCTTTGAAATACCTATACAAACTTGTTCCTATATAGTAACTTGCATCTTTGAATGAGAATGTGCTTGCTTACAGCAACGTGCTATATGTTCTGAATGCCCGAATTGGCAATCTGTGTCAAAACTTTGTTAGGAATTATGTGATCCTTACTAGCTGGAAGTAAGGGAGATGGGGCATGAAGTTATTTCTAGGAGTTGGACACATACCAAGTTTAGCTCAGTTCTGGGCATCTTTGAAATACCTATACAAACTTGTTCCTACCTAGTAACTTGCATCTTTGAATGAGAATCTGCTTGCTTACAGCAATGTGCTATATGTTCTGAATGCCCGAATTGGGAATCTGTGTCAAAACTTTGTTAGGAATTATGTCATCCTTACTAGCTGGAAGTAAGGGAGATGGGGCATGAAGTTATTTCTAGGAGTTGGACACATACCAAGTTTAGCTCAGTTCTGGGCATCTTTGAAATACCTATACAAACTTGTTCCTACATAGTAACTTGCATCTTTGAATGAGAATCTGCTTGCTTACAGCAACGTGCTATATGTTCTGAATGCCCGAATTGGCAATCTGTGTCAAAACTTTGTTAGGAATTATGTGATCCTTACTAGCTGGAAGTAAGGGAGATGGGGCATGAAGTTATTTCTTGGAGTTTGAGACATACCTAGTTTAGCTCAGTTCTGGGCATCTTTGAAATACCTATACCAACTTGTTCCTACATAGTAACTTGCAACTTTGAATGAGAATGTGCTTGCTTGCAGCAACGTGCTATATGTTCTGAATGCCCGAATAGGGAATCTGTGTCAAAACTGTGTTAGGAATTATGTGATCCTTACTAGCTGGAAGTAAGGGAGATGGGGCATGAAGTTATTTCTAGGAGTTGGACACATACCAAGTTTAGCTCAGTTCTGGGCATCTTTGAAATACCTATACAAACTTGTTCCTATATAGTAACTTGCATCTTTGAATGAGAATGTGCTTGCTTACAGCAACGTGCTATATGTTCTGAATGCCCGAATTGGCAATCTGTGTCAAAACTTTGTTAGGAATTATGTGATCCTTACTAGCTGGAAGTAAGGGAGATGGGGCATGAAGTTATTTCTAGGAGTTGGACACATACCAAGTTTAGCTCAGTTCTGGGCATCTTTGAAATACCTATACAAACTTGTTCCTACATAGTAACTTGCAACTTTGAATGAGAATGTGCTTGCTTACAGCAACGTGCTATATGTTCTGAATGCCCGAATTGGGAATCTGTGTCAAATCTTTGTTAGGAATTATGTGATCCTTACTAGCTGGAAGTAAGGGAGATGGGGCATGAAGTTATTTCTAGGAGTTGGACACATACCAAGTTTAGCTCAGTTCTGGGCATCTTTGAAATACCTATACAAACTTGTTCCTACCTAGTAACTTGCATCTTTGAATGAGAATGTGCTTGCTTACAGCAACGTGCTATATGTTCTGAATGCCCGAATTGGCAATCTGTGTCAAAACTTTGTTAGGAATTATGTGATCCTTACTAGCTGGAAGTAAGGGAGATGGGGCATGAAGTTATTTCTAGGAGTTGGACACATACCAAGTTTAGCTCAGTTTTGGGCATCTTTGAAATACCTATACAAACTTGTTCCTACATAGTAACTTGCATCTTTGAATGAGAATGTGCTTGCTTACAGCAACGTGCTATATGTTCTGAATGCCCGAATTGGCAATCTGTGTCAAAACTGTTAGGAATTATGTGATCCTTACTAGCTGGAAGTAAGGGAGATGGGGCATGAAGTTATTTCTAGGAGTTGGACACATACCAAGTTTAGCTCAGTTCTGGGCATCTTTGAAATACCTATACAAACTTGTTCCTACATAGTAACTTGCAACTTTGAATGAAAATGTGATTGCTTACAGCAACGTGCTATATGTTCTGAATGCCCGAATTGGCAATCTGTGTCAAAACTTTGTTAGGAATTATGTGATCCTTACTAGCTGGAAGTAAGGGAGATGGAGCATGAAGTTATTTCTTGGAGTTGGACACATACCAAGTTTAGCTCAGTTCTGGGCATCTTTGAAATACCTATACAAACTTGTTCCTACCTAGTAACTTGCATCTTTGAATGAGAATGTGCTTGCTTGCAGCAACGTGCTATATGTTCTGAATGCCCGAATAGGGAATCTGTGTCAAAATTTTGTTAGGAATTATGTGATCCTTACTAGCTGGAAGAAAGGGAGATGGGGCATGAAGTTATTTCTAGGAGTTGGACACATACGAAGTTTAGCTCAGTTCTGGGCATCTTTGAAATACCTATACAAACTTGTTCCTACCTAGTAACTTGCATCTTTGAATGAGAATCTGCTTGCTTATAGCAACGTGCTATATGTTCTGAATGCCCGAATTGGGAATCTGTGTCAAAACTTTGTTAGGAATTATGTGATCCTTACTAGCTGGAAGTAAGGGAGATGGGGCATGAAGTTATTTCTAGGAGTTGGACACATACCAAGTTTAGCTCAGTTCTGGGCATCTTTGAAATACCTATACAAACTTGTTCCTACCTAGTAACTTGCATCTTTGAATGAGAATGTGCTTGCTTACCGCAACGTGCTATATGTTCTGAATGCCCGAATTGGCAATCTGTGTCAAAACTTTGTTAGGAATTATGTGATCCTTACTAGCTGGAAGTAAGGGAGATGGGGCATGAAGTTATTTCTAGGAGTTGGACACATACCAAGTTTAGCTCAGTTCTGGGCATCTTTGAAATACCTATACAAACTTGTTCCTACATAGTAACTTGCATCTTTGAATGAGAATGTGCTTGCTTACAGCAACGTGCTATATGTTCTGAATGCCCGAATTGGCAATCTGTGTCAAAACTGTTAGGAATTATGTGATCCTTACTAGCTGGAAGTAAGGGAGATGGGGCATGATGCTATTTCTAGGAGTTGGACACATACCAAGTTTAGCTCAGTTCTGGGCATCTTTGAAATACCTATACAAACTTGTTCCTACATAGTAACTTGCAACTTTGAATGAAAATGTGATTGCTTACAGCAACGTGCTATATGTTCTGAATGCCCGAATTGGCAATCTGTGTCAAAACTTTGTTAGGAATTATGTGATCCTTACTAGCTGGAAGTAAGGGAGATGGGGCATGAAGTTATTTCTAGGAGTTGGACACATACCAAGTTTAGCTCAGTTCTGGGCATCTTTGAAATACCTATACAAACTTGTTCCTACATAGTAACTTACAACTTTGAATGAAAATGTGCTTGCTTACAGCAACGTGCTATATGTTCTGAATGCCCGAATTGGGAATCTGTGTCAAAACTTTGTTAGGAATTATGTGATCCTTACTAGCTGGAAGTAAGGGAGATGGGGCATGAAGTTATTTCTAGGAGTTGGACACATACCAAGTTTAGCTCAGTTCTGGGCATCTTTGAAATACCTATACAAACTTGTTCCTACATAGTAACTTGCAACTTTGAATGAGAATGTGCTTGCTTACAGCAACGTGCTATATGTTCTGAATGCCCGAATTGGGAATCTGTGTCAAAACTTTGTTAGGAATTATGTCATCCTTACTAGCTGGAAGTAAGGGAGATGGGGCATGAAGTTATTTCTAGGAGTTGGACACATACCAAGTTTAGCTCAGTTCTGGGCATCTTTGAAATACCTATACAAACTTGTTCCTACATAGTAACTTGCATCTTTGAATGAGAATGTGCTTGCTTACAGCAACGTGCTATATGTTCTGAATGCCCGAATTGGGAATCTGTGTCAAATCTTTGTTAGGAATTATGTCATCCTTACTAGCTGGAAGTAAGGGAGATGGGGCATGAAGTTATTTCTAGGAGTTGGACACATAGCAAGTTTAGCTCAGTTCTGGGCATCTTTGAAATACCTATACAAACTTGTTCCTTCATAGTAACTTGCATCTTTGAATTGGAATGTGCTTGCTTACAGCAACGTGCTATATGTTCTGAATGCCCGAATTGGGAATCTGTGTCAAAACTTTGTTAGGAATTATGTGATCCTTACTAGCTGGAAGTAAGGGAGATGGGGCATGAAGTTATTTCTAGCAGTTGGACACATACCAAGCTTAGCTCAGTTCTGGGCATCTTTGAAATACCTATACAAACTTGTTCCTACATAGTAACTTGCAACTTTGAATGAGAATGAGCTTGCTTACAGCAACGTGCTATATGTTCTGAATGCCCGAATTGGGAATCTGTGTCAAAACTTTGTTAGGAATTATGTGATCCTTACTAGCTGGAAGTAAGGGAGATGGGGCATGAAGTTATTTCTAGGAGTTTGACACATACCAAGTTTAGCTCAGTTCTGGGCATCTTTGAAATACCTATACAAACTTGTTCCTACATAGTAACTTGCAACTTTGAATGAGAATGTGCTTGCTTACAGCAACGTGCTATATGTTCTGAATGCCCGAATTGGGAATCTGTGTCAAAACTTTGTTAGGAATTATGTGATCCTTACTAGCTGGAAGTAAGGGAGATGGGGCATGAAGTTATTTCTAGGAGTTGGACACATACCAAGTTTAGCTCAGTTCTGGGCATCTTTGAAATACCTATACAAACTTGTTCCTACCTAGTAACTTGCATCTTTGAATGAGAATGTGCTTGCTTACAGCAACGTGCTATATGTTCTGAATGCCCGAATTGGCAATCTGTGTCAAAACTTTGTTAGGAATTATGTGATCCTTACTAGCTGGAAGTAAGGGAGATGGGGCATGAAGTTATTTCTAGGAGTTGGACACATACCAAGTTTAGCTCAGTTCTGGGCATCTTTGAAATACCTATACAAACTTGTTCCTACATAGTAACTTGCATCTTTGAATGAGAATGTGCTTGCTTACAGCAACGTGCTATATTTTCTGAATGCCCGAATTGGCAATCTGTGTCAAAACTGTTAGGAATTATGTGATCCTTACTAGCTGGAAGTAAGGGAGATGGGGCATGAAGTTATTTCTAGGAGTTGGACACATACCAAGTTTAGCTCAGTTCTGGGCATCTTTGAAATACCTATACAAACTTGTTCCTACATGGTAACTTGCAACTTTGAATGAAAATGTGATTGCTTACAGCAACGTGCTATATGTTCTGAATGCCCGAATTGGCAATCTGTGTCAAAACTTTGTTAGGAATTATGTGATCCTTACTAGCTGGAAGTAAGGGAGATGGAGCATGAAGTTATTTCTTGGAGTTGGACACATACCAAGTTTAGCTCAGTTCTGGGCATCTTTGAAATACCTATACAAACTTGTTCCTACCTAGTAACTTGCATCTTTGAATGAGAATGTGCTTGCTTGCAGCAACGTGCTATATGTTCTGAATGCCCGAATAGGGAATCTGTGTCAAAATTTTGTTAGGAATTATGTGATCCTTACTAGCTGGAAGAAAGGGAGATGGGGCATGAAGTTATTTCTAGGAGTTGGACACATACGAAGTTGAGCTCAGTTCTGGGCATCTTTGAAATACCTATACAAACTTGTTCCTACCTAGTAACTTGCATCTTTGAATGAGAATCTGCTTGCTTATAGCAACGTGCTATATGTTCTGAATGCCCGAATTGGGAATCTGTGTCAAAACTTTGTTAGGAATTATGTGATCCTTACTAGCTGGAAGTAAGGGAGATGGGGCATGAAGTTATTTCTAGGAGTTGGACACATACCAAGTTTAGCTCACTTCTGGGCATCTTTGAAATACCTATACAAACTTGTTCCTACCTAGTAACTTGCATCTTTGAATGAGAATGTGCTTGCTTACAGCAACGTGCTATATGTTCTGAATGCCCGAATTGGCAATCTGTGTCAAAACTTTGTTAGGAATTATGTGATCCTTACTAGCTGGAAGTAAGGGAGATGGGGCATGAAGTTATTTCTAGGAGTTGGACACATACCAAGTTTAGCTCAGTTCTGGGCATCTTTGAAATACCTATACAAACTTGTTCCTACATAGTAACTTGCATCTTTGAATGAGAATGTGCTTGCTTACAGCAACGTGCTATATGTTCTGAATGCCCGAATTGGCAATCTGTGTCAAAACTGTTAGGAATTATGTGATCCTTACTAGCTGGAAGTAAGGGAGATGGGGCATGATGCTATTTCTAGGAGTTGGACACATACCAAGTTTAGCTCAGTTCTGGGCATCTTTGAAATACCTATACAAACTTGTTCCTACATAGTAACTTGCAACTTTGAATGAAAATGTGATTGCTTACAGCAACGTGCTATATGTTCTGAATGCCCGAATTGGCAATCTGTGTCAAAACTTTGTTAGGAATTATGTGATCCTTACTAGCTGGAAGTAAGGGAGATGGGGCATGAAGTTATTTCTAGGAGTTGGACACATACCAAGTTTAGCTCAGTTCTGGGCATCTTTGAAATACCTATACAAACTTGTTCCTACATAGTAACTTACAACTTTGAATGAGAATGTGCTTGCTTACAGCAACGTGCTATATGTTCTGAATGCCCGATTTGGGAATCTGTGTCAAAACTTTGTTAGGAATTATGTGATCCTTACTAGCTGGAAGTAAGGGAGATGGGGCATGAAGTTATTTCTAGGAGTTGGACACATACCAAGTTTAGCTCAGTTCTGGGCATCTTTGAAATACCTATACAAACTTGTTCCTACATAGTAACTTGCAACTTTGAATGAGAATGTGCTTGCTTACAGCAACGTGCTATATGTTCTGAATGCCCGAATTGGGAATCTGTGTCAAAACTTTGTTAGGAATTATGTGATCCTTACTAGCTGGAAGTAAGGGAGATGGGGCATGAAGTTATTTCTAGGAGTTGGACACATACCAAGTTTAGCTCAGTTCTGGGCATCTTTGAAATACCTATACAAACTTGTTCCTACCTAGTAACTTGCATCTTTGAATGAGAATGTGCTTGCTTACAGCAACGTGCTATATGTTCTGAATGCCCGAATTGGCAATCTGTGTCAAAACTTTGTTAGGAATTATGTGATCCTTACTAGCTGGAAGTAAGGGAGATGGGGCATGAAGTTATTTCTAGGAGTTGGACACATACCAAGCTTAGCTCAGTTCTGGGCATCTTTGAAATACCTATACAAACTTGTTCCTACCTAGTAACTTGCATCTTTGAATGAGAATCTGCTTGCTTACAGCAATGTGCTATATGTTCTGAATGCCCGAATTGGGAATCTGTGTCAAAACTTTGTTAGGAATTATGTAATCCTTACTAGCTGGAAGTAAGGGAGATGGGGCATGAAGTTATTTCTAGGAGTTGGACACATACCAAGTTTAGCTCAGTTCTGGGCATCTTTGAAATACCTATACAAACTTGTTCCTACATAGTAACTTGCATCTTTGAATGAGAATCTGCTTGCTTACAGCAACGTGCTATATGTTCTGAATGCCCGAATTGGGAATCTGTGTCAAAACTTTGTTAGGAATTATGTGATCCTTACTAGCTGGAAGTAAGGGAGATGGGGCATGAAGTTATTTCTAGGAGTTGGACACATACCAAGTTTAGCTCAGTTCTGGGCATCTTTGAAATACCTATACAAACTTGTTCCTACATAGTAACTTGCAACTTTGAATGAGAATGTGCTTGCTTACAGCAACGTGCTATATGTTCTGAATGCCCGAATTGGGAATCTGTGTCAAAACTTTGTTAGGAATTATGTGATCCTTACTAGCTGGAAGTAAGGGAGATGGGGCATGAAGTTATTTCTAGGAGTTGGACACATACCAAGTTTAGCTCAGTTCTGGGCATCTTTGAAATACCTATACAAACTTGTTCCTACCTAGTAACTTGCATCTTTGAATGAGAATGTGCTTGCTTACAGCAACGTGCTATATGTTCTGAATGCCCGAATTGGCAATCTGTGTCAAAACTTTGTTAGGAATTATGTGATCCTTACTAGCTGGTAGTAAGGGAGATGGGGCATGAAGTTATTTCTAGGAGTTGGACACATACCAAGTTTAGCTCAGTTCTGGGCATCTTTGAAATACCTATACAAACTTGTTCCTACATAGTAACTTGCATCTTTGAATGAGAATCTGCTTGCTTACAGCAATGTGCTATATGTTCTGAATGCCCGAATTGGGAATCTGTGTCAAAACTTTGTTAGGAATTATGTCATCCTTACTAGCTGGAAGTAAGGGAGATGGGGCATGAAGTTATTTCTAGGAGTTGGACACATACCAAGTTTAGCTCAGTTCTGGGCATCTTTGAAATACCTATACAAACTTGTTCCTACATAGTAACTTGCATCTTTGAATGAGAATCTGCTTGCTTACAGCAACGTGCTATATGTTCTGAATGCCCGAATTGGGAATCTGTGTCAAAACTTTGTTAGGAATTATGTGATCCTTACTAGCTGGAAGTAAGGGAGATGGGGCATGAAGTTATTTCTAGGAATTGGACACATACCAAGTTTAGGTCAGTTCTGGGCATCTTTGAAATACCTATACAAACTTGTTCCTACATAGTATCTTGCAACTTTGAATGAGAATGTGCTTGCTTACAGCAACGTGCTACATGTTCTGAATGCCCGAATTGGGAATCTGTGTCAAAACTTTGTTAGGAATTATGTGATCCTTACTAGCTGGAAGTAAGGGAGATGGGGCATGAAGTTATTTCTAGGAGTTGGACACATACCAAGTTTAGCTCAGTTCTGGGCATCTTTGAAATACCTATACCAACTTGTTCCTACATAGTAACTTGCAACTTTGAATGAGAATGTGCTTGCTTACAGCAACGTGCTATATGTTCTGAATGCCCGAATTGGGAATCTGTGTCAAAACTTTGTTAGGAATTATGTGATCCTTACTAGCTGGAAGTAAGGGAGATGGGGCATGAAGTTATTTCTTGGAGTTGGAGACATACCTAGTTTAGCTCAGTTCTGGGCATCTTTGAAATACCTATACCAACTTGTTCCTACATAGTAACTTGCAACTTTGAATGAGAATGTGCTTGCTTGCAGCAACGTGCTATATGTTCTGAATGCCCGAATAGGGAATCTGTGTCAAAACTTTGTTAGGAATTATGTGATCCTTACTAGCTGGAAGTAAGGGAGATGGGGCATGAAGTTATTTCTAGGAGTTGGACACATAGCAAGTTTAGCTCAGTTCTGGGCATCTTTGAAATACCTATACAAACTTGTTCCTACATAGTAACTTGCATCTTTGAATGAGAATGTGCTTGCTTACAGCAACGTGCTATATGTTCTGAATGCCCGAATTGGCAATCTGTGTCAAAACTTTGTTAGGAATTATGTGATCCTTACTAGCTGGAAGTAAGGGAGATGGGGCATGAAGTTATTTCTAGGAGTTGGACACATACCAAGTTTAGCTCAGTTCTGGGCATCTTTGAAATACCTATACAAACTTGTTCCTACATAGTAACTTGCATCTTTGAATGAGAATGTGCTTGCTTACAGCAACGTGCTATATGTTCTGAATGCCCGAATTGGCAATCTGTGTCAAAGCTTTGTTAGGAATTATGTGATCCTTACTAGCTGGAAGTAAGGGAGATGGAGCATGAAGTTATTTCTTGGAGTTGGACACATACCAAGTTTAGCTCAGTTCTGGGCATCTTTGAAATACCTATACAAACTTGTTCCTACCTAGTAACTTGCATCTTTGAATGAGAATGTGCTTGCTTGCAGCAAGGTGCTATATGTTCTGAATGCCCGAATAGGGAATCTGTGTCAAAACTTTCTTAGAAATTATGTGATCCTTACTAGCTGGAAGTAAGGGAGATGGGGCATGAAGTTATTTCTAGGAGTTGGACACATACCAAGTTTAGCTCAGTTCTGGGCATCTTTGAAATACCTATACAAACTTGTTCCTACCTAGTAACTTGCATCTTTGATTGAGAATCTGCTTGCTTATAGCAACGTGCAATATGTTCTGAATGCCCGAATAGGGAATCTGTGTCAAAACTTTGTTAGGAATTATGTGATCCTTACTAGCTGGAAGTAAGGGAGATGGGGCATGAAGTTATTTCTAGGAGTTGGACACATACCAAGTTTAGCTCAGTTCTGGGCATCTTTGAAATACCTATACAAACTTGTTCCTACCTAGTAACTTGTAACTTTGAATGAAAATGTGCTTGCTTACAGCAACGTGCTATATGTTCTGAATGCCCGAATAGGGAATCTGTGTCAAAACTTTGTTAGGAATTATGTGATCCTTACTAGCTGGAAGTAAGGGAGATGGGGCATGAAGTTATTTCTAGGAGTTGGACACATACCAAGTTTAGCTCAGTTCTGGGCATCTTTGAAATACCTATACAAACTTGTTCCTACCTAGTAACTTGTAACTTTGAATGAAAATGTGCTTGCTTACAGCAACGTGCTATATGTTCTGAATGCCCGAATAGGGAATCTGTGTCAAAACTTTGTTAGGAATTATGTGATCCTTACTAGCTGGAAGTAAGGGAGATGGGGCATGAAGTTATTTCTAGGAGTTGGACACATACCAAGTTTAGCTCAGTTCTGGGCATCTTTGAAATACCTATACAAACTTGTTCCTACATAGTAACTTGCATCTTTGAATGAGAATTTGCTTGCTTACAGCAACGTGCTATATGTTCTGAATGCCCGAATTGGGAATCTGTGTCAAATCTTTGTTAGGACTTATGTCATCCTTACTAGCTGGAAGTAAGGGAGATGGGGCATGAAGTTATTTCTAGGAGTTGGACACATAGCAAGTTTAGCTCAGTTCTGGGCATCTTTGAAATGCCTATACAAACTTTTTCCTTCATAGTAACTTGCATTTTTGAATGGGAATGTGCTTGCTTACAGCAACGTGCTATAAGTTCTGAATGCCCGAATTGGGAATCTGTGTCAAAACTTTGTTAGGAATTATGCGATCCTTACTAGCTGGAAGTAAGGGAGATGGGGCATGAAGTTATTTCTAGGAGTTGGACACATACCAAGTTTAGCTCAGTTCTGGGCATCTTTGAAATACCTATACAAACTTGTTCCTATATAGTAACTTGCATCTTTGAATGAGAATGTGCTTGCTTACAGCAACGTGCTATATGTTCTGAATGCCCGAATTGGCAATCTGTGTCAAAACTTTGTTAGGAATTATGTGATCCTTACTAGCTGGAAGTAAGGGAGATGGGGCATGAAGTTATTTCTAGGAGTTGGACACATACCAAGTTTAGCTCAGTTCTGGGCATCTTTGAAATACCTATACAAACTTGTTCCTACATAGTAACTTGCAACTTTGAATGAGAATGTGCTTGCTTACAGCAACGTGCTATATGTTCTGAATGCCCGAATTGGGAATCTGTGTCAAAACTTTGTTAGGAATTATGTGATCCTTACTAGCTGGAAGTAAGGGAGATGGGGCATGAAGTTATTTCTAGGAGTTGGACACATACCAAGTTTAGCTCAGTTCTGGGCATCTTTGAAATACCTATACAAACTTGTTCCTACCTAGTAACTTGCATCTTTGAATGAGAATGTGCTTGCTTACAGCAACGTGCTATATGTTCTGAATGCCCGAATTGGCAATCTGTGTCAAAACTTTGTTAGGAATTATGTGATCCATACTAGCTGGAAGTAAGGGAGATGGGGCATGAAGTTATTTCTAGGAGTTGGACACATACCAAGTTTAGCTCAGTTCTGGGCATCTTTGAAATACCTATACAAACTTGTTCCTACATAGTAACTTGCATCTTTGAATGAGAATGTGCTTGCTTACAGCAACGTGCTATATGTTCTGAATGCCCGAATTGGCAATCTGTGTCAAAACTGTTAGGAATTATGTGATCCTTACTAGCTGGAAGTAAGGGAGATGGGGCATGATGTTATTTCTAGGAGTTGGACACATACCAAGTTTAGCTCAGTTCTGGGCATCTTTGAAATACCTATACAAACTTGTTCCTACATAGTAACTTGCAACTTTGAATGAAAATGTGATTGCTTACAGCAACGTGCTATATGTTCTGAATGGCCGATTTGGGAATCTGTGTCAAAACTTTGTTAGGAATTATGTCATCCTTACTAGCTGGAAGTAAGGGAGATGGGGCATGAAGATATTTCTAGGAGTTGGACACATACCAAGTTTAGCTCAGTTCTGGGCATCTTTGAAATACCTATACAAACTTGTTCCTACCTAGTAACTTGCATCTTTGAATGAGAATGTGCTTGCTTACAGCAACGTGCTATATGTTCTGAATGCCCGAATTGGGAATCTGTGTCAAAACTTTGTTAGGAATTATGTCATCCTTACTAGCTGGAAGTAAGGGAGATGGGGCATGAAGTTATTTCTAGGAGTTGGACACATAGCAAGTTTAGCTCAGTTCTGGGCATCTTTGAAATACCTATACAAACTTGTTCCTACCTAGTAACTTGCATCTTTGAATGAGAATGTGCTTGCTTACAGCAACGTGCTATATGTTCTGAATGCCCGAATAGGGAATCTGTGTCAAAACTTTGTTAGGAATTATGTGATCCTTACTAGCTGGAAGTAAGGGAGATGGGGCATGAAGTTATTTCTAGGAGTTGGACACATACCAAGTTTAGCTCAGTTCTGGGCATCTTTGAAATACCTATACAAACTTGTTCCTACATAGTAACTTGCATCTTTGAATGAGAATGTGCTTGCTTACAGCAACGTGCTATATGTTCTGAATGCCCGAATTGGCAATCTGTGTCAAAACTGTTAGGAATTATGTGATCCTTACTAGCTGGAAGTAAGGGAGATGGGGCATGATGCTATTTCTAGGAGTTGGACACATACCAAGTTTAGCTCAGTTCTGGGCATCTTTGAAATACCTATACAAACTTGTTCCTACATAGTAACTTGCAACTTTGAATGAAAATGTGATTGCTTACAGCAACGTGCTATATGTTCTGAATGCCCGAATTGGGAATCTGTGTCAAAACTTTGTTAGGAATTATGTGATCCTTACTAGCTGGAAGTAAGGGAGATGGGGCATGAAGTTATTTCTAGGAGTTGGACACATACCAAGTTTAGCTCAGTTCTGGGCATCTTTGAAATACCTATACAAACTTGTTCCTATATAGTAACTTGCATCTTTGAATGAGAATGTGCTTGCTTACAGCAACGTGCTATATGTTCTGAATGCCCGAATTGGCAATCTGTGTCAAAACTTTGTTAGGAATTATGTGATCCTTACTAGCTGGAAGTAAGGGAGATGGGGCATGAAGTTATTTCTAGGAGTTGGACACATACCAAGTTTAGCTCAGTTCTGGGCATCTTTGAAATACCTATACAAACTTGTTCCTACCTAGTAACTTGCATCTTTGAATGAGAATCTGCTTGCTTACAGCAATGTGCTATATGTTCTGAATGCCCGAATTGGGAATCTGTGTCAAAACTTTGTTAGGAATTATGTCATCCTTACTAGCTGGAAGTAAGGGAGATGGGGCATGAAGTTATTTCTAGGAGTTGGACACATACCAAGTTTAGCTCAGTTCTGGGCATCTTTGAAATACCTATACAAACTTGTTCCTACATAGTAACTTGCATCTTTGAATGAGAATCTGCTTGCTTACAGCAACGTGCTATATGTTCTGAATGCCCGAATTGGCAATCTGTGTCAAAACTTTGTTAGGAATTATGTGATCCTTACTAGCTGGAAGTAAGGGAGATGGGGCATGAAGTTATTTCTTGGAGTTTGAGACATACCTAGTTTAGCTCAGTTCTGGGCATCTTTGAAATACCTATACCAACTTGTTCCTACATAGTAACTTGCAACTTTGAATGAGAATGTGCTTGCTTGCAGCAACGTGCTATATGTTCTGAATGCCCGAATAGGGAATCTGTGTCAAAACTTTGTTAGGAATTATGTGATCCTTACTAGCTGGAAGTAAGGGAGATGGGGCATGAAGTTATTTCTAGGAGTTGGACACATAGCAAGTTTAGCTCAGTTCTGGGCATCTTTGAAATACCTATACAAACTTGTTCCTACATAGTAACTTGCATCTTTGAATGAGAATGTGCTTGCTTACAGCAACGTGCTATATGTTCTGAATGCCCGAATAGGGAATCTGTGTCAAAACTGTGTTAGGAATTATGTGATCCTTACTAGCTGGAAGTAAGGGAGATGGGGCATGAAGTTATTTCTAGGAGTTGGACACATACCAAGCTTAGCTCAGTTCTGGGCATCTTTGAAATACCTATACAAACTTGTTCCTACATAGTAACTTGCAACTTTGAATGAGAATGAGCTTGCTTACAGCAACGTGCTATATGTTCTGAATGCCCGAATTGGGAATCTGTGTCAAAACTTTGTTAGGAATTATGTGATCCTTACTAGCTGGAAGTAAGGGAGATGGGGCATGAAGTTATTTCTAGGAGTTGGACACATACCAAGTTTAGCTCAGTTCTGGGCATCTTTGAAATACCTATACAAACTTGTTCCTATATAGTAACTTGCATCTTTGAATGAGAATGTGCTTGCTTACAGCAACGTGCTATATGTTCTGAATGCCCGAATTGGCAATCTGTGTCAAAACTTTGTTAGGAATTATGTGATCCTTACTAGCTGGAAGTAAGGGAGATGGGGCATGAAGTTATTTCTAGGAGTTGGACACATACCAAGTTTAGCTCAGTTCTGGGCATCTTTGAAATACCTATACAAACTTGTTCCTACATAGTAACTTGCAACTTTGAATGAGAATGTGCTTGCTTACAGCAACGTGCTATATGTTCTGAATGCCCGAATTGGGAATCTGTGTCAAATCTTTGTTAGGAATTATGTGATCCTTACTAGCTGGAAGTAAGGGAGATGGGGCATGAAGTTATTTCTAGGAGTTGGACACATACCAAGTTTAGCTCAGTTCTGGGCATCTTTGAAATACCTATACAAACTTGTTCCTACCTAGTAACTTGCATCTTTGAATGAGAATGTGCTTGCTTACAGCAACGTGCTATATGTTCTGAATGCCCGAATTGGCAATCTGTGTCAAAACTTTGTTAGGAATTATGTGATCCTTACTAGCTGGAAGTAAGGGAGATGGGGCATGAAGTTATTTCTAGGAGTTGGACACATACCAAGTTTAGCTCAGTTTTGGGCATCTTTGAAATACCTATACAAACTTGTTCCTACATAGTAACTTGCATCTTTGAATGAGAATGTGCTTGCTTACAGCAACGTGCTATATGTTCTGAATGCCCGAATTGGCAATCTGTGTCAAAACTGTTAGGAATTATGTGATCCTTACTAGCTGGAAGTAAGGGAGATGGGGCATGAAGTTATTTCTAGGAGTTGGACACATACCAAGTTTAGCTCAGTTCTGGGCATCTTTGAAATACCTATACAAACTTGTTCCTACATAGTAACTTGCAACTTTGAATGAAAATGTGATTGCTTACAGCAACGTGCTATATGTTCTGAATGCCCGAATTGGCAATCTGTGTCAAAACTTTGTTAGGAATTATGTGATCCTTACTAGCTGTAAGTAAGGGAGATGGAGCATGAAGTTATTTCTTGGAGTTGGACACATACCAAGTTTAGCTCAGTTCTGGGCATCTTTGAAATACCTATACAAACTTGTTCCTACCTAGTAACTTGCATCTTTGAATGAGAATGTGCTTGCTTGCAGCAACGTGCTATATGTTCTGAATGCCCGAATAGGGAATCTGTGTCAAAATTTTGTTAGGAATTATGTGATCCTTACTAGCTGGAAGAAAGGGAGATGGGGCATGAAGTTATTTCTAGGAGTTGGACACATACGAAGTTTAGCTCAGTTCTGGGCATCTTTGAAATACCTATACAAACTTGTTCCTACCTAGTAACTTGCATCTTTGAATGAGAATCTGCTTGCTTATAGCAACGTGCTATATGTTCTGAATGCCCGAATTGGGAATCTGTGTCAAAACTTTGTTAGGAATTATGTGATCCTTACTAGCTGGAAGTAAGGGAGATGGGGCATGAAGTTATTTCTAGGAGTTGGACACATACCAAGTTTAGCTCAGTTCTGGGCATCTTTGAAATACCTATACAAACTTGTTCCTACCTAGTAACTTGCATCTTTGAATGAGAATGTGCTTGCTTACCGCAACGTGCTATATGTTCTGAATGCCCGAATTGGCAATCTGTGTCAAAACTTTGTTAGGAATTATGTGATCCTTACTAGCTGGAAGTAAGGGAGATGGGGCATGAAGTTATTTCTAGGAGTTGGACACATACCAAGTTTAGCTCAGTTCTGGGCATCTTTGAAATACCTATACAAACTTGTTCCTACATAGTAACTTGCATCTTTGAATGAGAATGTGCTTGCTTACAGCAACGTGCTATATGTTCTGAATGCCCGAATTGGCAATCTGTGTCAAAACTGTTAGGAATTATGTGATCCTTACTAGCTGGAAGTAAGGGAGATGGGGCATGATGCTATTTCTAGGAGTTGGACACATACCAAGTTTAGCTCAGTTCTGGGCATCTTTGAAATACCTATACAAACTTGTTCCTACATAGTAACTTGCAACTTTGAATGAAAATGTGATTGCTTACAGCAACGTGCTATATGTTCTGAATGCCCGAATTGGCAATCTGTGTCAAAACTTTGTTAGGAATTATGTGATCCTTACTAGCTGGAAGTAAGGGAGATGGGGCATGAAGTTATTTCTAGGAGTTGGACACATACCAAGTTTAGCTCAGTTCTGGGCATCTTTGAAATACCTATACAAACTTGTTCCTACATAGTAACTTACAACTTTGAATGAAAATGTGCTTGCTTACAGCAACGTGCTATATGTTCTGAATGCCCGAATTGGGAATCTGTGTCAAAACTTTGTTAGGAATTATGTGATCCTTACTAGCTGGAAGTAAGGGAGATGGGGCATGAAGTTATTTCTAGGAGTTGGACACATACCAAGTTTAGCTCAGTTCTGGGCATCTTTGAAATACCTATACAAACTTGTTCCTACATAGTAACTTGCAACTTTGAATGAGAATGTGCTTGCTTACAGCAACGTGCTATATGTTCTGAATGCCCGAATTGGGAATCTGTGTCAAAACTTTGTTAGGAATTATGTCATCCTTACTAGCTGGAAGTAAGGGAGATGGGGCATGAAGTTATTTCTAGGAGTTGGACACATACCAAGTTTAGCTCAGTTCTGGGCATCTTTGAAATACCTATACAAACTTGTTCCTACATAGTAACTTGCATCTTTGAATGAGAATGTGCTTGCTTACAGCAACGTGCTATATGTTCTGAATGCCCGAATTGGGAATCTGTGTCAAATCTTTGTTAGGAATTATGTCATCCTTACTAGCTGGAAGTAAGGGAGATGGGGCATGAAGTTATTTCTAGGAGTTGGACACATAGCAAGTTTAGCTCAGTTCTGGGCATCTTTGAAATACCTATACAAACTTGTTCCTTCATAGTAACTTGCATCTTTGAATTGGAATGTGCTTGCTTACAGCAACGTGCTATATGTTCTGAATGCCCGAATTGGGAATCTGTGTCAAAACTTTGTTAGGAATTATGTGATCCTTACTAGCTGGAAGTAAGGGAGATGGGGCATGAAGTTATTTCTAGCAGTTGGACACATACCAAGCTTAGCTCAGTTCTGGGCATCTTTGAAATACCTATACAAACTTGTTCCTACATAGTAACTTGCAACTTTGAATGAGAATGAGCTTGCTTACAGCAACGTGCTATATGTTCTGAATGCCCGAATTGGGAATCTGTGTCAAAACTTTGTTAGGAATTATGTGATCCTTACTAGCTGGAAGTAAGGGAGATGGGGCATGAAGTTATTTCTAGGAGTTTGACACATACCAAGTTTAGCTCAGTTCTGGGCATCTTTGAAATACCTATACAAACTTGTTCCTACATAGTAACTTGCAACTTTGAATGAGAATGTGCTTGCTTACAGCAACGTGCTATATGTTCTGAATGCCCGAATTGGGAATCTGTGTCAAAACTTTGTTAGGAATTATGTGATCCTTACTAGCTGGAAGTAAGGGAGATGGGGCATGAAGTTATTTCTAGGAGTTGGACACATACCAAGTTTAGCTCAGTTCTGGGCATCTTTGAAATACCTATACAAACTTGTTCCTACCTAGTAACTTGCATCTTTGAATGAGAATGTGCTTGCTTACAGCAACGTGCTATATGTTCTGAATGCCCGAATTGGCAATCTGTGTCAAAACTTTGTTAGGAATTATGTGATCCTTACTAGCTGGAAGTAAGGGAGATGGGGCATGAAGTTATTTCTAGGAGTTGGACACATACCAAGTTTAGCTCAGTTCTGGGCATCTTTGAAATACCTATACAAACTTGTTCCTACATAGTAACTTGCATCTTTGAATGAGAATGTGCTTGCTTACAGCAACGTGCTATATTTTCTGAATGCCCGAATTGGCAATCTGTGTCAAAACTGTTAGGAATTATGTGATCCTTACTAGCTGGAAGTAAGGGAGATGGGGCATGAAGTTATTTCTAGGAGTTGGACACATACCAAGTTTAGCTCAGTTCTGGGCATCTTTGAAATACCTATACAAACTTGTTCCTACATGGTAACTTGCAACTTTGAATGAAAATGTGATTGCTTACAGCAACGTGCTATATGTTCTGAATGCCCGAATTGGCAATCTGTGTCAAAACTTTGTTAGGAATTATGTGATCCTTACTAGCTGGAAGTAAGGGAGATGGAGCATGAAGTTATTTCTTGGAGTTGGACACATACCAAGTTTAGCTCAGTTCTGGGCATCTTTGAAATACCTATACAAACTTGTTCCTACCTAGTAACTTGCATCTTTGAATGAGAATGTGCTTGCTTGCAGCAACGTGCTATATGTTCTGAATGCCCGAATAGGGAATCTGTGTCAAAATTTTGTTAGGAATTATGTGATCCTTACTAGCTGGAAGAAAGGGAGATGGGGCATGAAGTTATTTCTAGGAGTTGGACACATACGAAGTTGAGCTCAGTTCTGGGCATCTTTGAAATACCTATACAAACTTGTTCCTACCTAGTAACTTGCATCTTTGAATGAGAATCTGCTTGCTTATAGCAACGTGCTATATGTTCTGAATGCCCGAATTGGGAATCTGTGTCAAAACTTTGTTAGGAATTATGTGATCCTTACTAGCTGGAAGTAAGGGAGATGGGGCATGAAGTTATTTCTAGGAGTTGGACACATACCAAGTTTAGCTCAGTTCTGGGCATCTTTGAAATACCTATACAAACTTGTTCCTATATAGTAACTTGCATCTTTGAATGAGAATGTGCTTGCTTACAGCAACGTGCTATATGTTCTGAATGCCCGAATTGGCAATCTGTGTCAAAACTTTGTTAGGAATTATGTGATCCTTACTAGCTGGAAGTAAGGGAGATGGGGCATGAAGTTATTTCTAGGAGTTGGACACATACCAAGTTTAGCTCAGTTCTGGGCATCTTTGAAATACCTATACAAACTTGTTCCTACATAGTAACTTGCAACTTTGAATGAGAATGTGCTTGCTTACAGCAACGTGCTATATGTTCTGAATGCCCGAATTGGGAATCTGTGTCAAATCTTTGTTAGGAATTATGTGATCCTTACTAGCTGGAAGTAAGGGAGATGGGGCATGAAGTTATTTCTAGGAGTTGGACACATACCAAGTTTAGCTCAGTTCTGGGCATCTTTGAAATACCTATACAAACTTGTTCCTACCTAGTAACTTGCATCTTTGAATGAGAATGTGCTTGCTTACAGCAACGTGCTATATGTTCTGAATGCCCGAATTGGCAATCTGTGTCAAAACTTTGTTAGGAATTATGTGATCCTTACTAGCTGGAAGTAAGGGAGATGGGGCATGAAGTTATTTCTAGGAGTTGGACACATACCAAGTTTAGCTCAGTTTTGGGCATCTTTGAAATACCTATACAAACTTGTTCCTACATAGTAACTTGCATCTTTGAATGAGAATGTGCTTGCTTACAGCAACGTGCTATATGTTCTGAATGCCCGAATTGGCAATCTGTGTCAAAACTGTTAGGAATTATGTGATCCTTACTAGCTGGAAGTAAGGGAGATGGGGCATGAAGTTATTTCTAGGAGTTGGACACATACCAAGTTTAGCTCAGTTCTGGGCATCTTTGAAATACCTATACAAACTTGTTCCTACATAGTAACTTGCAACTTTGAATGAAAATGTGATTGCTTACAGCAACGTGCTATATGTTCTGAATGCCCGAATTGGCAATCTGTGTCAAAACTTTGTTAGGAATTATGTGATCCTTACTAGCTGGAAGTAAGGGAGATGGAGCATGAAGTTATTTCTTGGAGTTGGACACATACCAAGTTTAGCTCAGTTCTGGGCATCTTTGAAATACCTATACAAACTTGTTCCTACCTAGTAACTTGCATCTTTGAATGAGAATGTGCTTGCTTGCAGCAACGTGCTATATGTTCTGAATGCCCGAATAGGGAATCTGTGTCAAAATTTTGTTAGGAATTATGTGATCCTTACTAGCTGGAAGAAAGGGAGATGGGGCATGAAGTTATTTCTAGGAGTTGGACACATACGAAGTTTAGCTCAGTTCTGGGCATCTTTGAAATACCTATACAAACTTGTTCCTACCTAGTAACTTGCATCTTTGAATGAGAATCTGCTTGCTTATAGCAACGTGCTATATGTTCTGAATGCCCGAATTGGGAATCTGTGTCAAAACTTTGTTAGGAATTATGTGATCCTTACTAGCTGGAAGTAAGGGAGATGGGGCATGAAGTTATTTCTAGGAGTTGGACACATACCAAGTTTAGCTCAGTTCTGGGCATCTTTGAAATACCTATACAAACTTGTTCCTACCTAGTAACTTGCATCTTTGAATGAGAATGTGCTTGCTTACCGCAACGTGCTATATGTTCTGAATGCCCGAATTGGCAATCTGTGTCAAAACTTTGTTAGGAATTATGTGATCCTTACTAGCTGGAAGTAAGGGAGATGGGGCATGAAGTTATTTCTAGGAGTTGGACACATACCAAGTTTAGCTCAGTTCTGGGCATCTTTGAAATACCTATACAAACTTGTTCCTACATAGTAACTTGCATCTTTGAATGAGAATGTGCTTGCTTACAGCAACGTGCTATATGTTCTGAATGCCCGAATTGGCAATCTGTGTCAAAACTGTTAGGAATTATGTGATCCTTACTAGCTGGAAGTAAGGGAGATGGGGCATGATGCTATTTCTAGGAGTTGGACACATACCAAGTTTAGCTCAGTTCTGGGCATCTTTGAAATACCTATACAAACTTGTTCCTACATAGTAACTTGCAACTTTGAATGAAAATGTGATTGCTTACAGCAACGTGCTATATGTTCTGAATGCCCGAATTGGCAATCTGTGTCAAAACTTTGTTAGGAATTATGTGATCCTTACTAGCTGGAAGTAAGGGAGATGGGGCATGAAGTTATTTCTAGGAGTTGGACACATACCAAGTTTAGCTCAGTTCTGGGCATCTTTGAAATACCTATACAAACTTGTTCCTACATAGTAACTTACAACTTTGAATGAAAATGTGCTTGCTTACAGCAACGTGCTATATGTTCTGAATGCCCGAATTGGGAATCTGTGTCAAAACTTTGTTAGGAATTATGTGATCCTTACTAGCTGGAAGTAAGGGAGATGGGGCATGAAGTTATTTCTAGGAGTTGGACACATACCAAGTTTAGCTCAGTTCTGGGCATCTTTGAAATACCTATACAAACTTGTTCCTACATAGTAACTTGCAACTTTGAATGAGAATGTGCTTGCTTACAGCAACGTGCTATATGTTCTGAATGCCCGAATTGGGAATCTGTGTCAAAACTTTGTTAGGAATTATGTCATCCTTACTAGCTGGAAGTAAGGGAGATGGGGCATGAAGTTATTTCTAGGAGTTGGACACATACCAAGTTTAGCTCAGTTCTGGGCATCTTTGAAATACCTATACAAACTTGTTCCTACATAGTAACTTGCATCTTTGAATGAGAATGTGCTTGCTTACAGCAACGTGCTATATGTTCTGAATGCCCGAATTGGGAATCTGTGTCAAATCTTTGTTAGGAATTATGTCATCCTTACTAGCTGGAAGTAAGGGAGATGGGGCATGAAGTTATTTCTAGGAGTTGGACACATAGCAAGTTTAGCTCAGTTCTGGGCATCTTTGAAATACCTATACAAACTTGTTCCTTCATAGTAACTTGCATCTTTGAATTGGAATGTGCTTGCTTACAGCAACGTGCTATATGTTCTGAATGCCCGAATTGGGAATCTGTGTCAAAACTTTGTTAGGAATTATGTGATCCTTACTAGCTGGAAGTAAGGGAGATGGGGCATGAAGTTATTTCTAGCAGTTGGACACATACCAAGCTTAGCTCAGTTCTGGGCATCTTTGAAATACCTATACAAACTTGTTCCTACATAGTAACTTGCAACTTTGAATGAGAATGAGCTTGCTTACAGCAACGTGCTATATGTTCTGAATGCCCGAATTGGCAATCTGTGTCAAAACTTTGTTAGGAATTATGTGATCCTTACTAGCTGGAAGTAAGGGAGATGGGGCATGAAGTTATTTCTAGGAGTTTGACACATACCAAGTTTAGCTCAGTTCTGGGCATCTTTGAAATACCTATACAAACTTCTTCCTACATAGTAACTTGCAACTTTGAATGAGAATGTGCTTGCTTACAGCAACGTGCTATATGTTCTGAATGCCCGAATTGGGAATCTGTGTCAAAACTTTGTTAGGAATTATGTGATCCTTACTAGCTGGAAGTAAGGGAGATGGGGCATGAAGTTATTTCTAGGAGTTGGACACATACCAAGTTTAGCTCAGTTCTGGGCATCTTTGAAATACCTATACAAACTTGTTCCTACCTAGTAACTTGCATCTTTGAATGAGAATGTGCTTGCTTACAGCAACGTGCTATATGTTCTGAATGCCCGAATTGGCAATCTGTGTCAAAACTTTGTTAGGAATTATGTGATCCTTACTAGCTGGAAGTAAGGGAGATGGGGCATGAAGTTATTTCTAGGAGTTGGACACATACCAAGTTTAGCTCAGTTCTGGGCATCTTTGAAATACCTATACAAACTTGTTCCTACATAGTAACTTGCATCTTTGAATGAGAATGTGCTTGCTTACAGCAACGTGCTATATTTTCTGAATGCCCGAATTGGCAATCTGTGTCAAAACTGTTAGGAATTATGTGATCCTTACTAGCTGGAAGTAAGGGAGATGGGGCATGAAGTTATTTCTAGGAGTTGGACACATACCAAGTTTAGCTCAGTTCTGGGCATCTTTGAAATACCTATACAAACTTGTTCCTACATGGTAACTTGCAACTTTGAATGAAAATGTGATTGCTTACAGCAACGTGCTATATGTTCTGAATGCCCGAATTGGCAATCTGTGTCAAAACTTTGTTAGGAATTATGTGATCCTTACTAGCTGGAAGTAAGGGAGATGGAGCATGAAGTTATTTCTTGGAGTTGGACACATACCAAGTTTAGCTCAGTTCTGGGCATCTTTGAAATACCTATACAAACTTGTTCCTACCTAGTAACTTGCATCTTTGAATGAGAATGTGCTTGCTTGCAGCAACGTGCTATATGTTCTGAATGCCCGAATAGGGAATCTGTGTCAAAATTTTGTTAGGAATTATGTGATCCTTACTAGCTGGAAGAAAGGGAGATGGGGCATGAAGTTATTTCTAGGAGTTGGACACATACGAAGTTGAGCTCAGTTCTGGGCATCTTTGAAATACCTATACAAACTTGTTCCTACCTAGTAACTTGCATCTTTGAATGAGAATCTGCTTGCTTATAGCAACGTGCTATATGTTCTGAATGCCCGAATTGGGAATCTGTGTCAAAACTTTGTTAGGAATTATGTGATCCTTACTAGCTGGAAGTAAGGGAGATGGGGCATGAAGTTATTTCTAGGAGTTGGACACATACCAAGTTTAGCTCACTTCTGGGCATCTTTGAAATACCTATACAAACTTGTTCCTACCTAGTAACTTGCATCTTTGAATGAGAATGTGCTTGCTTACAGCAACGTGCTATATGTTCTGAATGCCCGAATTGGCAATCTGTGTCAAAACTTTGTTAGGAATTATGTGATCCTTACTAGCTGGAAGTAAGGGAGATGGGGCATGAAGTTATTTCTAGGAGTTGGACACATACCAAGTTTAGCTCAGTTCTGGGCATCTTTGAAATACCTATACAAACTTGTTCCTACATAGTAACTTGCATCTTTGAATGAGAATGTGCTTGCTTACAGCAACGTGCTATATGTTCTGAATGCCCGAATTGGCAATCTGTGTCAAAACTGTTAGGAATTATGTGATCCTTACTAGCTGGAAGTAAGGGAGATGGGGCATGATGCTATTTCTAGGAGTTGGACACATACCAAGTTTAGCTCAGTTCTGGGCATCTTTGAAATACCTATACAAACTTGTTCCTACATAGTAACTTGCAACTTTGAATGAAAATGTGATTGCTTACAGCAACGTGCTATATGTTCTGAATGCCCGAATTGGCAATCTGTGTCAAAACTTTGTTAGGAATTATGTGATCCTTACTAGCTGGAAGTAAGGGAGATGGGGCATGAAGTTATTTCTAGGAGTTGGACACATACCAAGTTTAGCTCAGTTCTGGGCATCTTTGAAATACCTATACAAACTTGTTCCTACATAGTAACTTACAACTTTGAATGAGAATGTGCTTGCTTACAGCAACGTGCTATATGTTCTGAATGCCCGATTTGGGAATCTGTGTCAAAACTTTGTTAGGAATTATGTGATCCTTACTAGCTGGAAGTAAGGGAGATGGGGCATGAAGTTATTTCTAGGAGTTGGACACATACCAAGTTTAGCTCAGTTCTGGGCATCTTTGAAATACCTATACAAACTTGTTCCTACATAGTAACTTGCAACTTTGAATGAGAATGTGCTTGCTTACAGCAACGTGCTATATGTTCTGAATGCCCGAATTGGGAATCTGTGTCAAAACTTTGTTAGGAATTATGTGATCCTTACTAGCTGGAAGTAAGGGAGATGGGGCATGAAGTTATTTCTAGGAGTTGGACACATACCAAGTTTAGCTCAGTTCTGGGCATCTTTGAAATACCTATACAAACTTGTTCCTACCTAGTAACTTGCATCTTTGAATGAGAATGTGCTTGCTTACAGCAACGTGCTATATGTTCTGAATGCCCGAATTGGCAATCTGTGTCAAAACTTTGTTAGGAATTATGTGATCCTTACTAGCTGGAAGTAAGGGAGATGGGGCATGAAGTTATTTCTAGGAGTTGGACACATACCAAGCTTAGCTCAGTTCTGGGCATCTTTGAAATACCTATACAAACTTGTTCCTACCTAGTAACTTGCATCTTTGAATGAGAATCTGCTTGCTTACAGCAATGTGCTATATGTTCTGAATGCCCGAATTGGGAATCTGTGTCAAAACTTTGTTAGGAATTATGTAATCCTTACTAGCTGGAAGTAAGGGAGATGGGGCATGAAGTTATTTCTAGGAGTTGGACACATACCAAGTTTAGCTCAGTTCTGGGCATCTTTGAAATACCTATACAAACTTGTTCCTACATAGTAACTTGCATCTTTGAATGAGAATCTGCTTGCTTACAGCAACGTGCTATATGTTCTGAATGCCCGAATTGGGAATCTGTGTCAAAACTTTGTTAGGAATTATGTGATCCTTACTAGCTGGAAGTAAGGGAGATGGGGCATGAAGTTATTTCTAGGAGTTGGACACATACCAAGTTTAGCTCAGTTCTGGGCATCTTTGAAATACCTATACAAACTTGTTCCTACATAGTAACTTGCAACTTTGAATGAGAATGTGCTTGCTTACAGCAACGTGCTATATGTTCTGAATGCCCGAATTGGGAATCTGTGTCAAAACTTTGTTAGGAATTATGTGATCCTTACTAGCTGGAAGTAAGGGAGATGGGGCATGAAGTTATTTCTAGGAGTTGGACACATACCAAGTTTAGCTCAGTTCTGGGCATCTTTGAAATACCTATACAAACTTGTTCCTACCTAGTAACTTGCAACTTTGAATGAGAATGTGCTTGCTTACAGCAACGTGCTATATGTTCTGAATGCCCGAATTGGGAATCTGTGTCAAAACTTTGTTAGGAATTATGTGATCCTTACTAGCTGGAAGTAAGGGAGATGGGGCATGAAGTTATTTCTTGGAGTTGGAGACATACCTAGTTTAGCTCAGTTCTGGGCATCTTTGAAATACCTATACCAACTTGTTCCTACATAGTAACTTGCAACTTTGAATGAGAATGTGCTTGCTTGCAGCAACGTGCTATATGTTCTGAATGCCCGAATAGGGAATCTGTGTCAAAACTTTGTTAGGAATTATGTGATCCTTACTAGCTGGAAGTAAGGGAGATGGGGCATGAAGTTATTTCTAGGAGTTGGACACATAGCAAGTTTAGCTCAGTTCTGGGCATCTTTGAAATACCTATACAAACTTGTTCCTACATAGTAACTTGCATCTTTGAATGAGAATGTGCTTGCTTACAGCAACGTGCTATATGTTCTGAATGCCCGAATTGGCAATCTGTGTCAAAACTTTGTTAGGAATTATGTGATCCTTACTAGCTGGAAGTAAGGGAGATGGGGCATGAAGTTATTTCTAGGAGTTGGACACATACCAAGTTTAGCTCAGTTCTGGGCATCTTTGAAATACCTATACAAACTTGTTCCTACATAGTAACTTGCATCTTTGAATGAGAATGTGCTTGCTTACAGCAACGTGCTATATGTTCTGAATGCCCGAATTGGCAATCTGTGTCAAAGCTTTGTTAGGAATTATGTGATCCTTACTAGCTGGAAGTAAGGGAGATGGAGCATGAAGTTATTTCTTGGAGTTGGACACATACCAAGTTTAGCTCAGTTCTGGGCATCTTTGAAATACCTATACAAACTTGTTCCTACCTAGTAACTTGCATCTTTGAATGAGAATGTGCTTGCTTGCAGCAAGGTGCTATATGTTCTGAATGCCCGAATAGGGAATCTGTGTCAAAACTTTCTTAGAAATTATGTGATCCTTACTAGCTGGAAGTAAGGGAGATGGGGCATGAAGTTATTTCTAGGAGTTGGACACATACCAAGTTTAGCTCAGTTCTGGGCATCTTTGAAATACCTATACAAACTTGTTCCTACCTAGTAACTTGCATCTTTGATTGAGAATCTGCTTGCTTATAGCAACGTGCAATATGTTCTGAATGCCCGAATAGGGAATCTGTGTCAAAACTTTGTTAGGAATTATGTGATCCTTACTAGCTGGAAGTAAGGGAGATGGGGCATGAAGTTATTTCTAGGAGTTGGACACATACCAAGTTTAGCTCAGTTCTGGGCATCTTTGAAATACCTATACAAACTTGTTCCTACCTAGTAACTTGTAACTTTGAATGAAAATGTGCTTGCTTACAGCAACGTGCTATATGTTCTGAATGCCCGAATAGGGAATCTGTGTCAAAACTTTGTTAGGAATTATGTGATCCTTACTAGCTGGAAGTAAGGGAGATGGGGCATGAAGTTATTTCTAGGAGTTGGACACATACCAAGTTTAGCTCAGTTCTGGGCATCTTTGAAATACCTATACAAACTTGTTCCTACCTAGTAACTTGTAACTTTGAATGAAAATGTGCTTGCTTACAGCAACGTGCTATATGTTCTGAATGCCCGAATAGGGAATCTGTGTCAAAACTTTGTTAGGAATTATGTGATCCTTACTAGCTGGAAGTAAGGGAGATGGGGCATGAAGTTATTTCTAGGAGTTGGACACATACCAAGTTTAGCTCAGTTCTGGGCATCTTTGAAATACCTATACAAACTTGTTCCTACATAGTAACTTGCATCTTTGAATGAGAATTTGCTTGCTTACAGCAACGTGCTATATGTTCTGAATGCCCGAATTGGGAATCTGTGTCAAATCTTTGTTAGGACTTATGTCATCCTTACTAGCTGGAAGTAAGGGAGATGGGGCATGAAGTTATTTCTAGGAGTTGGACACATAGCAAGTTTAGCTCAGTTCTGGGCATCTTTGAAATGCCTATACAAACTTTTTCCTTCATAGTAACTTGCATTTTTGAATGGGAATGTGCTTGCTTACAGCAACGTGCTATAAGTTCTGAATGCCCGAATTGGGAATCTGTGTCAAATCTTTGTTAGGACTTATGTCATCCTTACTAGCTGGAAGTAAGGGAGATGGGGCATGAAGTTATTTCTAGGAGTTGGACACATAGCAAGTTTAGCTCAGTTCTGGGCATCTTTGAAATGCCTATACAAACTTTTTCCTTCATAGTAACTTGCATTTTTGAATGGGAATGTGCTTGCTTACAGCAACGTGCTATAAGTTCTGAATGCCCGAATTGGGAATCTGTGTCAAAACTTTGTTAGGAATTATGCGATCCTTACTAGCTGGAAGTAAGGGAGATGGGGCATGAAGTTATTTCTAGGAGTTGGACACATACCAAGTTTAGCTCAGTTCTGGGCATCTTTGAAATACCTATACAAACTTGTTCCTATATAGTAACTTGCATCTTTGAATGAGAATGTGCTTGCTTACAGCAACGTGCTATATGTTCTGAATGCCCGAATTGGCAATCTGTGTCAAAACTTTGTTAGGAATTATGTGATCCTTACTAGCTGGAAGTAAGGGAGATGGGGCATGAAGTTATTTCTAGGAGTTGGACACATACCAAGTTTAGCTCAGTTCTGGGCATCTTTGAAATACCTATACAAACTTGTTCCTACATAGTAACTTGCAACTTTGAATGAGAATGTGCTTGCTTACAGCAACGTGCTATATGTTCTGAATGCCCGAATTGGGAATCTGTGTCAAAACTTTGTTAGGAATTATGTGATCCTTACTAGCTGGAAGTAAGGGAGATGGGGCATGAAGTTATTTCTAGGAGTTGGACACATACCAAGTTTAGCTCAGTTCTGGGCATCTTTGAAATACCTATACAAACTTGTTCCTACCTAGTAACTTGCATCTTTGAATGAGAATGTGCTTGCTTACAGCAACGTGCTATATGTTCTGAATGCCCGAATTGGCAATCTGTGTCAAAACTTTGTTAGGAATTATGTGATCCATACTAGCTGGAAGTAAGGGAGATGGGGCATGAAGTTATTTCTAGGAGTTGGACACATACCAAGTTTAGCTCAGTTCTGGGCATCTTTGAAATACCTATACAAACTTGTTCCTACATAGTAACTTGCATCTTTGAATGAGAATGTGCTTGCTTACAGCAACGTGCTATATGTTCTGAATGCCCGAATTGGCAATCTGTGTCAAAACTGTTAGGAATTATGTGATCCTTACTAGCTGGAAGTAAGGGAGATGGGGCATGATGTTATTTCTAGGAGTTGGACACATACCAAGTTTAGCTCAGTTCTGGGCATCTTTGAAATACCTATACAAACTTGTTCCTACATAGTAACTTGCAACTTTGAATGAAAATGTGATTGCTTACAGCAACGTGCTATATGTTCTGAATGGCCGATTTGGGAATCTGTGTCAAAACTTTGTTAGGAATTATGTCATCCTTACTAGCTGGAAGTAAGGGAGATGGGGCATGAAGATATTTCTAGGAGTTGGACACATACCAAGTTTAGCTCAGTTCTGGGCATCTTTGAAATACCTATACAAACTTGTTCCTACCTAGTAACTTGCATCTTTGAATGAGAATGTGCTTGCTTACAGCAACGTGCTATATGTTCTGAATGCCCGAATTGGGATTCTGTGTCAAAACTTTGTTAGGAATTATGTGATCCTTACTAGCTGGAAGTAAGGGAGATGGGGCATGAAGTTATTTCTAGGAGTTGGACACATAGCAAGTTTAGCTCAGTTCTGGGCATCTTTGAAATACCTATACAAACTTGTTCCTACCTAGTAACTTGCATCTTTGAATGAGAATGTGCTTGCTTACAGTAACGTGCTATATGTTCTGAATGCCCGAATAGGGAATCTGTGTCAAAACTTTGTTAGGAATTATGTGATCCTTACTAGCTGGAAGTAAGGGAGATGGGGCATGAAGTTATTTCTAGGAGTTGGACACATACCAAGTTTAGCTCAGTTCTGGGCATCTTTGAAATACCTATACAAACTTGTTCCTACATAGTAACTTGCATCTTTGAATGAGAATGTGCTTGCTTACAGCAACGTGCTATATGTTCTGAATGCCCGAATTGGCAATCTGTGTCAAAACTGTTAGGAATTATGTGATCCTTACTAGCTGGAAGTAAGGGAGATGGGGCATGATGCTATTTCTAGGAGTTGGACACATACCAAGTTTAGCTCAGTTCTGGGCATCTTTGAAATACCTATACAAACTTGTTCCTACATAGTAACTTGCAACTTTGAATGAAAATGTGATTGCTTACAGCAACGTGCTATATGTTCTGAATGCCCGAATTGGCAATCTGTGTCAAAACTTTGTTAGGAATTATGTGATCCTTACTAGCTGGAAGTAAGGGAGATGGGGCATGAAGTTATTTCTAGGAGTTGGACACATACCAAGTTTAGCTCAGTTCTGGGCATCTTTGAAATACCTATACAAACTTGTTCCTACATAGTAACTTACAACTTTGAATGAAAATGTGCTTGCTTACAGCAACGTGCTATATGTTCTGAATGCCCGATTTGGGAATCTGTGTCAAAACTTTGTTAGGAATTATGTGATCCTTACTAGCTGGAAGTAAGGGAGATGGGGCATGAAGTTATTTCTAGGAGTTGGACACATACCAAGTTTAGCTCAGTTCTGGGCATCTTTGAAATACCTATACAAACTTGTTCCTACATAGTAACTTGCAACTTTGAATGAGAATGTGCTTGCTTACAGCAACGTGCTATATGTTCTGAATGCCCGAATTGGGAATCTGTGTCAAAACTTTGTTAGGAATTATGTCATCCTTACTAGCTGGAAGTAAGGGAGATGGGGCATGAAGTTATTTCTAGGAGTTGGACACATACCAAGTTTAGCTCAGTTCTGGGCATCTTTGAAATACCTATACAAACTTGTTCCTACATAGTAACTTGCATCTTTGAATGAGAATTTGCTTGCTTACAGCAACGTGCTATATGTTCTGAATGCCCGAATTGGGAATCTGTGTCAAATCTTTGTTAGGAATTATGTCATCCTTACTAGCTGGAAGTAAGGGAGACGGGGCATGAAGTTATTTCTAGGAGTTGGACACATAGCAAGTTTAGCTCAGTTCTGGGCATCTTTGAAATGCCTATACAAACTTTTTCCTTCATAGTAACTTGCATCTTTGAATGGGAATGTGCTTGCTTACAGCAACGTGCTATATGTTCTGAATGCCCGAATTGGGAATCTGTGTCAAAACTTTGTTAGGAATTATGCGATCCTTACTAGCTGGAAGTAAGGGAGATGGGGCATGAAGTTATTTCTAGGAGTTGGACACATACCAAGTTTAGCTCAGTTCTGGGCATCTTTGAAATACCTATACAAACTTGTTCCTATATAGTAACTTGCATCTTTGAATGAGAATGTGCTTGCTTACAGCAACGTGCTATATGTTCTGAATGCCCGAATTGGCAATCTGTGTCAAAACTTTGTTAGGAATTATGTCATCCTTACTAGCTGGAAGTAAGGGAGATGGGGCATGAAGTTATTTCTATGAGTTGGACACATACCAAGTTTAGCTCAGTTCTGGGCATCTTTGAAATACCTATACAAACTTGTTCCTACATAGTAACTTGCAACTTTGAATGAGAATGTGCTTGCTTACAGCAACGTGCTATATGTTCTGAATGCCCGAATTGGGAATCTGTGTCAAAACTTTGTTAGGAATTATGTGATCCTTACTAGCTGGAAGTAAGGGAGATGGGGCATGAAGTTATTTCTAGGAGTTGGACACATACCAAGTTTAGCTCAGTTCTGGGCATCTTTGAAATAGGTATACAAACTTGTTCCTACCTAGTAACTTGCATCTTTGAATGAGAATGTGCTTGCTTACAGCAACGTGCTATATGTTCTGAATGCCCGAATTGGCAATCTGTGTCAAAACTTTGTTAGGAATTATGTGATCCATACTAGCTGGAAGTAAGGGAGATGGGGCATGAAGTTATTTCTAGGAGTTGGACACATACCAAGTTTAGCTCAGTTCTGGGCATCTTTGAAATACCTATACGAACTTGTTCCTACATAGTAACTTGCATTTTTGAATGAGAATGTGCTTGCTTACAGCAACGTGCTATATGTTCTGAATGCCCGAATAGGGAATCTGTGTCAAAACTTTGTTAGGAATTATGTGATCCTTACTAGCTGGAAGTAAGGGAGATGGGGCACGAAGTTATTTCTAGGATTTGGACACATAGCAAGTTTAGCTCAGTTCTGGGCATCTTTGAAATACCTATACAAACTTGTTCCTACATGGTAACTTGCATCTTTGAATGAGAATGTGCTTGCTTACAGCAACGTGCTATATGTTCTGAATGCCCGAATAGGGAATCTGTGTCAAAACTTTGTTAGGAATTATGTGATCCTTACTAGCTGGAAGTAAGGGAGATGAGGCATGAAGTTATTTCTAGGAGTTGGACACATACCAAGTTTAGCTCAGTTCTGGGCATCTTTGAAATACCTATACAAATTTGTTCCTACATAGTAACTTGCATCTTTGAATGAGAATGTGCTTGCTTACAGCAACGTGCTATATGTTCTGAATGCCCGAATTGGCAATCTGTGTCAAAACTTTGTTAGGAATTATGTGATCCTTACTAGCTGGAAGTAAGGGAGATGGGGCATGAAGTTATTTCTAGGAGTTGGACACATACCAAGTTTAGCTCAGTTCTGGGCATCTTTGAAATACCTATACAAACTTGTTCCTACATAGTAACTTGCAACTTTGAATGAGAATGTGCTTGCTTGCAGCAACGTGCTGTATGTTCTGAATGCCCGAATAGGGAATCTGTGTCAAAACTTTGTTAGGAATTATGTGATCCTTACTAGCTGGAAGTAAGGGAGATGGAGCATGAAGTTATTTCTAGGAGTTGGACACATACCAAGTTTAGCTCAGTTCTGGGCATCTTTGAAATACCTATACAAACTTGTTCCTACCTAGTAACTTGCATCTTTGAATGAGAATGTGCTTGCTTGCAGCAACGTGCTATATGTTCTGAATGCCCGAATAGGGAATCTGTGTCAAAACTTTGTTAGGAATTATGTGATCCTTACTAGCTGGAAGTAAGGGAGATGGGGCATGAAGTTATTTCTAGGAGTTGGACACATACCAAGTTTAGCTCAGTTCTGGGCATCTTTGAAATACCTATACAAACTTGTTCCTACATAGTAACTTGCAACTTTGAATGAGAATGTGCTTGCTTACAGCAACGTGCTATATGTTCTGAATGCCCGAATTGGGAATCTGTGTCAAAACTTTGTTAGGAATTATGTCATCCTTACTAGCTGGAAGTAAGGGAGATGGGGCATGAAGTTATTTCTAGGAGTTGGACACATACCAAGTTTAGCTCAGTTCTGGGCATCTTTGAAATACCTATACGAACTTGTTCTTACATAGTAACTTGCATCTTTGAATGAGAATGTGCTTGCTTACAGCAACGTGCTATATGTTCTGAATGCCCGAATAGGGAATCTGTGTCAAAACTTTGTTAGGAATTATGTGATCCTTACTAGCTGGAAGTAAGGGAGATGGGGCATGAAGTTATTTCTCGGATTTGGACACATAGCAAGTTTAGCTCAGTTCTGGGCATCTTTGAAATACCTATACAAACTTGTTCCTACATGGTAACTTGCATCTTTGAATGAGAATGTGCTTGCTTACAGCAACGTGCTATATGTTCTGAATGCCCGAATTGGGAATCTGTGTCAAAACTTTGTTAGGAATTATGTGATCCTTACTAGCTGGAAGTAAGGGAGATGGGGCATGAAGTTATTTCTAGGAGTTGGACACATACCAAATTTAGCTCAGTTCTGGGCATCTTTGAAATACCTATACAAACTTGTTCCTACATGGTAACTTGCAACTTTGAATGAGAATGTGCTTGCTTACAGCAACGTGCTATATGTTCTGAATGCCCGAATTGGCAATCTGTGTCAAAACTTTGTTAGGAATTATGTGATCCTTACTAGCTGGAAGTAAGGGAGATGGGGCATGTAGTTATTTCTAGGAGTTGGACACATACCAAGTTTAGCTCAGTTCTGGGCATCTTTGAAATACCTATACAAACTTGTTCCTACATAGTAACTTGCATCTTTGAATGAGAATGTGCTTGCTTACAGCAACGTGCTATATGTTCTGAATGCCCGAATAGGGAATCTGTGTCAAAACTTCGTTAGGAATTATGTGATCCTTACTAGTTGGAAGTAAGGGAGATCAGGCATGAAGTTATTTCTAGGAGTTGGACACATAGCAAGTTTAGCTCAGTTCTGGGCATCTTTGAAATACCTATACAAACTTGTTCCTACCTAGTAACTTGCATCTTTGAATGAGAATCTGCTTGCTTACAGCAACGTGCTATATGTTCTGAATGCCCGAATTGGCAATCTGTGTCAAAACTTTGTTAGGAATTATGTGATCCTTACTAGCTGGAAGTAAGGGAGATGGGGCATGAAGTTATTTCTAGGAGTTGGACACATACCAAGTTTAGCTCAGTTCTGGGCATCTTTGAAATACCTATACAAACTTGTTCCTACATAGTAACTTGCAACTTTGAATGAGAATGTGCTTGCTTGCAGCAACGTGCTATATGTTCTGAATGCCCGAATAGGGAATCTGTGTCAAAACTTTGTTAGGAATTATGTGATCCTTACTAGCTGGAAGTAAGGGAGATCGGGCATGAAGTTATTTCTAGGAGTTGGACACATATCAAATTTAGCTCAGTTCTGGGCATCTTGGAAATACCTATACAAACTTGTTCCTACATGGTAACTTGCAACTTTGAATGAGAATGTGCTTGCTTACAGCAAGGTGCTATATGTTCTGAATGCCCGAATTGGGAATCTGTGTCAAAACTTTGTTAGGAATTATGTGATCCTTACTAGCTGGAAGTAAGGGAGATGGGGCATGAAGTTATTTGTAGGAGTTGGACACATACCAAGTTTAGCTCAGTTCTGGGCATCTTTGAAATACCTATACAAACTTGTTCCTACATAGTAACTTGCATCTTTGAATGAGAATGTGCTTGCTTACAGCAACGTGCTATATGTTCTGAATGCCCGAATTGGCAATCTGTGTCAAAACTTTGTTAGGAATTATGTGATCCTTACTAGCTGGAAGTAAGGGAGATGGGGCATGAAGTTATTTCTAGGAGTTGGACACATACCAAGTTTAGCTCAGTTCTGGGCATCTTTGAAATACCTATACGAACTTGTTCCTACATAGTAACTTGCATTTTTGAATGAGAATGTGCTTGCTTACAGCAACGTGCTATATGTTCTGAATGCCCGAATAGGGAATCTGTGTCAAAACTTTGTTAGGAATTATGTGATCCTTACTAGCTGGAAGTAAGGGAGATGGGGCACGAAGTTATTTCTAGGATTTGGACACATAGCAAGTTTAGCTCAGTTCTGGGCATCTTTGAAATACCTATACAAACTTGTTCCTACATGGTAACTTGCATCTTTGAATGAGAATGTGCTTGCTTACAGCAACGTGCTATATGTTCTGAATGCCCGAATAGGGAATCTGTGTCAAAACTTTGTTAGGAATTATGTGATCCTTACTAGCTGGAAGTAAGGGAGATGAGGCATGAAGTTATTTCTAGGAGTTGGACACATACCAAGTTTAGCTCAGTTCTGGGCATCTTTGAAATACCTATACAAATTTGTTCCTACATAGTAACTTGCATCTTTGAATGAGAATGTGCTTGCTTACAGCAACGTGCTATATGTTCTGAATGCCCGAATTGGCAATCTGTGTCAAAACTTTGTTAGGAATTATGTGATCCTTACTAGCTGGAAGTAAGGGAGATGGGGCATGAAGTTATTTCTAGGAGTTGGACACATACCAAGTTTAGCTCAGTTCTGGGCATCTTTGAAATACCTATACAAACTTGTTCCTACATAGTAACTTGCAACTTTGAATGAGAATGTGCTTGCTTGCAGCAACGTGCTGTATGTTCTGAATGCCCGAATAGGGAATCTGTGTCAAAACTTTGTTAGGAATTATGTGATCCTTACTAGCTGGAAGTAAGGGAGATGGAGCATGAAGTTATTTCTAGGAGTTGGACACATACCAAGTTTAGCTCAGTTCTGGGCATCTTTGAAATACCTATACAAACTTGTTCCTACCTAGTAACTTGCATCTTTGAATGAGAATGTGCTTGCTTGCAGCAACGTGCTATATGTTCTGAATGCCCGAATAGGGAATCTGTGTCAAAACTTTGTTAGGAATTATGTGATCCTTACTAGCTGGAAGTAAGGGAGATGGGGCATGAAGTTATTTCTAGGAGTTGGACACATACCAAGTTTAGCTCAGTTCTGGGCATCTTTGAAATACCTATACAAACTTGTTCCTACATAGTAACTTGCAACTTTGAATGAGAATGTGCTTGCTTACAGCAACGTGCTATATGTTCTGAATGCCCGAATTGGGAATCTGTGTCAAAACTTTGTTAGGAATTATGTCATCCTTACTAGCTGGAAGTAAGGGAGATGGGGCATGAAGTTATTTCTAGGAGTTGGACACATACCAAGTTTAGCTCAGTTCTGGGCATCTTTGAAATACCTATACGAACTTGTTCTTACATAGTAACTTGCATCTTTGAATGAGAATGTGCTTGCTTACAGCAACGTGCTATATGTTCTGAATGCCCGAATAGGGAATCTGTGTCAAAACTTTGTTAGGAATTATGTGATCCTTACTAGCTGGAAGTAAGGGAGATGGGGCATGAAGTTATTTCTAGGAGTTGGACACATACCAAGTTTAGCTCAGTTCTGGGCATCTTTGAAATACCTATACAAACTTGTTCCTACATGGTAACTTGCATCTTTGAATGAGAATGTGCTTGCTTACAGCAACGTGCTATATGTTCTGAATGCCCGAATTGGGAATCTGTGTCAAAACTTTGTTAGGAATTATGTGATCCTTACTAGCTGGAAGTAAGGGAGATGGGGCATGAAGTTATTTCTAGGAGTTGGACACAGACCAAATTTAGCTCAGTTCTGGGCATCTTTGAAATACCTATACAAACTTGTTCCTACATGGTAACTTGCAACTTTGAATGAGAATGTGCTTGCTTACAGCAACGTGCTATATGTTCTGAATGCCCGAATTGGCAATCTGTGTCAAAACTTTGTTAGGAATTATGTGATCCTTACTAGCTGGAAGTAAGGGAGATGGGGCATGAAGTTATTTCTAGGAGTTGGACACATACCAAGTTTAGCTCAGTTCTGGGCATCTTTGAAATACCTATACAAACTTGTTCCTACATAGTAACTTGCATCTTTGAATGAGAATGTGCTTGCTTACAGCAACGTGCTATATGTTCTGAATGCCCGAATAGGGAATCTGTGTCAAAACTTCGTTAGGAATTATGTGATCCTTACTAGTTGGAAGTAAGGGAGATCAGGCATGAAGTTATTTCTAGGAGTTGGACACATAGCAAGTTTAGCTCAGTTCTGGGCATCTTTGAAATACCTATACAAACTTGTTCCTACCTAGTAACTTGCATCTTTGAATGAGAATCTGCTTGCTTACAGCAACGTGCTATATGTTCTGAATGCCCGAATTGGCAATCTGTGTCAAAACTTTGTTAGGAATTATGTGATCCTTACTAGCTGGAAGTAAGGGAGATGGGGCATGAAGTTATTTCTAGGAGTTGGACACATACCAAGTTTAGCTCAGTTCTGGGCATCTTTGAAATACCTATACAAACTTGTTCCTACATAGTAACTTGCAACTTTGAATGAGAATGTGCTTGCTTGCAGCAACGTGCTATATGTTCTGAATGCCCGAATAGGGAATCTGTGTCAAAACTTTGTTAGGAATTATGTGATCCTTACTAGCTGGAAGTAAGGGAGATGGGGCATGAAGTTATTTCTAGGAGTTGGACACATACCAAGTTTAGCTCAGTTCTGGGCATCTTTGAAATACCTATACGAACTTGTTCCTACATAGTAACTTGCATCTTTGAATGAGAATGTACTTGCTTACAGCAACGTGCTATATGTTCTGAATGCCCGAATAGGGAATCTGTGTCAAAACTTTGTTAGGAATTATGTGATCCTTACTAGCTGGAAGTAAGGGAGATGGGGCATGAAGTTATTTCTAGGAGTTGGACACATAGCAAGTTTAGCTCAGTTCTGGGCATCTTTGAAATACCTATACAAACTTGTTCCTACATGGTAACTTGCATCTTTGAATGAGAATGTGCTTGCTTACAGCAACGTGCTATATGTTCTGAATGCCCGAATTGGGAATCTGTGTCAAAACTTTGTTAGGAATTATGTGATCCTTACTAGCTGGAAGTAAGGGAGATGGGGCATGAAGTTATTTCTAGGAGTTGGACACATACCAAATTTAGCTCAGTTCTGGGCATCTTTGAAATACCTATACAAACTTGTTCCTACATGGTAACTTGCAACTTTGAATGAGAATGTGCTTGCTTACAGCAACGTGCTATATGTTCTGAATGCCCGAATTGGCAATCTGTGTCAAAACTTTGTTAGGAATTATGTGATCCTTATTAGCTGGAAGTAAGGGAGATGGGGCATGAAGTTATTTCTAGGAGTTGGACACATACCAAGTTTAGCTCAGTTCTGGGCATCTTTGAAATACCTATACAAACTTGTTCCTACCTAGTAACTTGCATCTTTGAATGAGAATGTGCTTGCTTGCAGCAACGTGCTATATGTTCTGAATGCCCGAATAGGGAATCTGTGTCAAAACTTTGTTAGGAATTATGTGATCCTTACAAGCTGGAAGTAAGGGAGATGGGGCATGAATTTATTTCTAGGAGTTGGACACATACCAAGTTTAGCTCAGTTCTGGGCATCTTTGAAATACCTATACAAACTTGTTCCTACCTAGTAACTTGCATCTTTGAATGAGAATCTGCTTGCTTACAGCAACGTGCTATATGTTCTGAATGCCCGAATTGGGAATCTGTGTCAAAACTTTGTTAGGAATTATGTGATCCTTACTAGCTGGAAGTAAGGGAGATGGGGCATGAAGTTATTCCTAGGAGTTGGACACATACCAAGTGTAGCTCAGTTCTGGGCATCTTTGAAATACCTATACAAACTTGTTCCTACCTAGTAACTTGCAACTTTGAATGAAAATGTGCTTGCTTACAGCAACGTGCTATATGTTCTGAATGCCCGAATAGGGAATCTGTGTCAAAACTTTGTTAGTAATTATGTGATCCTTACTAGCTGGAAGTAAGAGAGATGGGGCATGAAGTTATTTCTAGGAGTTGGACACATACCAAGTTTAGCTCAGTTCTGGGCATCTTTGAAATACCTATACAAACTTGTTCCTACATAGTAACTTGCAACTTTGAATGAGAATGTGCTTGCTTACAGCAACGTGCTATACGTTCTGAATGCCCGAATTGGGAATCTGTGTCAAAACTTTGTTAGGAATTATGTGATCCTTACTAACTGGAAGTAAGGGAGATGGGGCATGAAGTTATTTCTAGGAGTTGGACACATACCAATTTTAGCTCAGTTCTGGGCATCTTTGAAATACCTATACAAACTTGTTCCTACATAGTAACTTGCAACTTTGAATGAGAATGTGCTTGCTTACAGCAACGTGCTATATGTTCTGAATGCCCGAATTTGGAATCTGTGTCAAAACTTTGTTAGGAATTATGTGATCCTTACTAGCTGGAAGTAAGGGAGATGGGGCATGAAGTTATTTCTAGGAGTTGGACACATACCAAGTTTAGCTCAGTTCTGGGCATCTTTGAAATACCTATACAAACTTGTTCCTACATAGTAACTTGCAACTTTGAATGAGAATGTGCTTGCTTGCAGCAACGTGCTATATGTTCTGAATGCCCGAATTGGCAATCTGTGTCAAAACTTTGTTAGGAATTATGTGATCCTTACTAGCTGGAAGTAAGGGAGATGGGGCATGAAGTTATTTCTAGGAGTTGGACACATACCAAGTTTAGCTCAGTTCTGGGCATCTTTGAAATACCTATACAAACTTGTTCCTACATAGTAACTTGCAACTTTGAATGAGAATGTGCTTGCTTGCAGCAACGTGTTATATGTTCTGAATGCCCGAATAGGGAATCTGTGTCAAAACTTTGTTAGGAATTATGTGATCCTTACTAGCTGGAAGTAAGGGAGATGGGGCATGAAGTTATTTCCAGGAGTTGGACACATACCAAGTTTAGCTCAGTTCTGGGCATCTTTGAAATACCTATACAAACTTGTTCCTACATAGTAACTTGCATCTTTGAATGAGAATGTGCTTGCTTGCAGCAACGTGCTATATGTTCTGAATGCCCGAATTGGGAATCTGTGTCAAAACTTTGTTAGGAATTATGTGATCCTTACTAGCTGGAAGTAAGGGAGATGAGGCATGAAGTTATTTCCAGGAGTTGGACACATACCAAGTTTAGCTCAGTTCTGGGCATCTTTGAAATACCTATACAAACTTGTTCCTACATAGTAACTTGCATCTTTGAATGAGAATGTGCTTGCTTACAGCAACCTGCTATATGTTCTGAATGCCCGAATTGGCAATCTGTGTCAAAACTTTGTTAGGAATTATGTGATCCTTACTAGCTGGAAGTAAGGGAGATGGGGCATGAAGTTATTTCTAGGAGTTGGACACATACCAAGTTTAGCTCAGTTCTGGGCATCTTTGAAATACCTATACAAACTTGTTCCTACATAGTAACTTGCAACTTTGAATGAGAATGTGCTTGCTTGCAGCAACGTGCTATATGTTCTGAATGCCCGAATAGGGAATCTGTGTCAAAACTTTGTTAGGAATTATGTGATCCTTACTAGCTGGAAGTAAGGGAGATGGAGCATGAAGTTATTTCTTGGAGTTGGACACATACCAAGTTTAGCTCAGTTCTGGGCATCTTTGAAATACCTATACAAACTTGTTCCTACCTAGTAACTTGCATCTTTGAATGAGAATGTGCTTGCTTGAAGCAACGTGCTATATGTTCTGAATGCCCGAATTGGGAATCTATGTCAAAACTTTGTTAGGAATTATGTGATCCTTACTAGCTTGAAGTAAGGGAGATGGGGCATGAAGTTATTTCTAGGAGTTGGACACATACCAAGTTTAGCTCAGTTCTGGGCATCTTTGAAATACCTGTACAAACTTGTTCCTACATAGTAACTTGCAACTTTGAATGAGAATGTGCTTGCTTACAGCAACGTGCTATATGTTCTGAATGCCCGAATTGGGAATCTGTGTCAAAACTTTGTTAGGAATTATGTGATCCTTACTAGCTGGAAGTAAGGGAGATGGGGCATGAAGTTATTTCTAGGAGTTGGACACATACCAAGTTTAGCTCAGTTCTGGGCATCTTTGAAATACCTATACAAACTTGTTCCTACACAGTAACTTGCAACTTTGAATGAGAATGTGCTTGCTTACAGCAACGTGCTATATGTTCTGAATGCCCGAATAGGGAATCTGTGTCAAAACTTTGTTAGGAATTATGTGATCCTTACTAGCTGGAAGTAAGGGAGATTGGGCATGAAGTTATTTCTTGGAGTTGGAGACAGACCAAGTTTAGTTCAGTTCTGGGCATCTTTGAAATACCTATACAAACTTGTTCCTACATAGTAACTTGCAACTTTGAATGAGAATGTGCTTGCTTGCAGCAACGTGCTATATGTTCTGAATGCCCGAATAGGGAATCTGTGTCAAAACTTTGTTAGGAATTATGTGATCCTTACTAGCTGGAAGTAAGGGAGATGGGGCATGAAGTTATTTCTAGGAGTTGGACACATACCAAGTTTAGCTCAGTTCTGGGCATCTTTGAAATACCTATACAAACTTGTTCCTACATAGTAACTTGCATCTTTGAATGAGAATGTGCTTGCTTACAGCAACGTGCTATATGTTCTGAATGCCCGAGTTGGCAATCTGTGTCAAAACTTTGTTAGGAATTATGTGATCCTTACTAGCTGGAAGTAAGGGAGATGGGGCATGAAGTTATTTCTAGGAGTTGGACACATACCAAGTTTAGCTCAGTTCTGGGCATCTTTGAAATACCTATACAAACTTGTTCCTACATAGTAACGTGCAACTTTGAATGAGAATGTGCTTGCTTACAGCAACGTGCTATATGTTCTGAATGCCCGAATTGGGAATCTGTGTCAAATCTTTGTTAGGAATTATGTGATCCTTACTAGCTGGAAGTAAGGGAGATGGAGCATGAAGTTATTTCTAGGAGTTGGACACATACCAAATTTAGCTCAGTTCTGGGCATCTTTGAAATACCTATACAAACTTGTTCCTACATGGTAACTTGCAACTTTGAATGAGAATGTGCTTGCTTACAGCAACGTGCTATATGTTCTGAATGCCCGAATTGGCAATCTGTGTCAAAACTTTGTTAGGAATTATGTGATCCTTACTAGCTCGAAGTAAGGGAGATGGGGCATGAAGTTATTTCTAGGAGTTGGACACATACCAAGTTTAGCTCAGTTCTGGGCATCTTTGAAATACCTATACAAACTTGTTCCTACATAGTAACTTGCATCTTTGAATGAGAATGTGCTTGCTTACAGCAACGTGCTATATGTTCTGAATGCCCGAATAGGGAATCTGTGTCAAAACTTTGTTAGGAATTATGTGATCCTTACTAGTTGGAAGTAAGGGAGATGAGGCATGAAGTTATTTCTAGGAGTTGGACACATACCAAGTTTAGCTCAGTTCTGGGCCTCTTTGAAATACCTATACAAACTTGTTCCTTCATAGTAACTTGCATCTTTGCATGAGAATCTGCTTGCTTACAGCAACGTGCTATATGTTCTGAATGCCCGAATTGGCAATCTGTGTCAAAACTTTGTTAGGAATTATGTGATCCTTACTAGCTGGAAGTAAGGGAGATGAGGCATGAAGTTATTTCTAGGAGTTGGACACATACCAAGTTTAGCTCAGTTCTGGGCATCTTTGAAATACCTATACAAACTTGTTCCTACATAGTAACTTGCAACTTTGAATGAGAATGTGCTTGCTTTCAGCAACGTGCTATATGTTCTGAATGCCAGAATAGGGAATCTGTGTCAAAACTTTGTTAGGAATTATGTGATCCTTACTAGCTGGAAGTAAGGGAGATGGGGCATGAAGTTATTTCTAGGAGTTGGACACATACCAAGTTTAGCTCAGTTCTGGGCATCTCTGAAATACCTATACAAACATGTTCCTACCTAGTAACTTGCATCTTTGAATGAGAATGTGCTTGCTTGCAGCAACGTGCTATATGTTCTGAATGCCCGAATAGGGAATCTGTGTCAAAACTTTGTTAGGAATTATGTGATCCTTACAAGCTGGAAGTAAGGGAGATGGGGCATGAATTTATTTCTAGGAGTTGGACACATACCAAGTTTAGCTCAGTTCTGGGCATCTTTGAAATACCTATACAAACTTGTTCCTACCTAGTAACTTGCATCTTTGAATGAGAATCTGCTTGCTTACAGCAACGTGCTATATGTTCTGAATACCCGAATTGGCAATCTGTGTCAAAACTTTGTTAGGAATTATGTGATCCTTACTAGCTGGAAGTAAGGGAGATGGGGCATGAAGTTATTTCTAGGAGTTGGACACATACCAAGTGTAGCTCAGTTCTGGGCATCTTTGAAATACCTATACAAACTTGTTCCTACCTAGTAACTTGCAACTTTGAATGAAAATGTGCTTGCTTACAGCAACGTGCTATATGTTCTGAATGCCCAAATAGGGAATCTGTGTCAAAACTTTGTTAGTAATTATGTGATCCTTACTAGCTGGAAGTAAGGGAGATGGGGCATGAAGTTATTTCTAGGAGTTGGACACATACCAAGTTTAGCTCAGTTCTGGGCATCTTTGAAATACCTATACAAACTTGTTCCTACATAGTAACTTGCAACTTTGAATGAGAATGTGCTTGCATACAGCAACGTGCTATATGTTCTGAATGCCCGAATTGGGAATCTGTGTCAAAACTTTGTTAGGAATTATGTGATCCTTACTAGCTGGAAGTAAGGGAGATGGGGCATGAAGTTATTTCTAGGAGTTGGACACATACCAAGTTTAGCTCAGTTCTGGGCATCTTTGAAATACCTATACAAACTTGTTCCTACATAGTAACTTGCAACTTTGAATGAGAATGTGCTTGCTTACAGCAACGTGCTATATGTTCTGAATGCCCGAATTTGGAATCTGTGTCAAAACTTTGTTAGGAATTATGTGATCCTTACTAGCTGGAAGTAAGGGAGATGGGGCATGAATTTATTTCTAGGAGTTGGACACATACCAAGTTTAGCTCAGTTCTGGGCATCTTTGAAATACCTATACAAACGTGTTCCTACATAGTAACTTGCAACTTTCAATGAGAATGTGCTTGCTTGCAGCAACGTGCTATATGTTCTGAATGCCCGAATAGGGAATCTGTGTCAAAACTTTGTTAGGAATTATGTGATCCTTACTAGCTGGAAGTAAGGGAGATGGGGCATGAAGTTATTTCTAGGAGTTGGACACATACCAAGTTTAGCTCAGTTCTGGGCATCTTTGAAATACCTATACAAACTTGTTCCTACATAGTAACTTGCAACTTTGAATGAGAATGTGCTTGCTTGCAGCAACGTGTTATATGTTCTGAATGCCCGAATAGGGAATCTGTGTCAAAACTTTGTGAGGAATTATGTGATCCTTACTAGCTGGAAGTAAGGGAGATGGGGCATGAAGTTATTTCTAGGAGTTGGACACATACCAAGTTTAGCTCAGTTCTGGGCATCTTTGAAATACCTATACAAACTTGTTCCTACATAGTAACTTGCATCTTTGAATGAGAATGTGCTTGCTTGCAGCAACGTGCTATATGTTCTGAATGCCCGAATTGGGAATCTGTGTCAAAACTTTGTTAGGAATTATGTGATCCTTACTAGCTGGAAGTAAGGGAGATGGGGCATGAAGTTATTTCTAGGAGTTGGACACATACCAAATTTAGCTCAGTTCTGGGCATCTTTGAAATACCTATACAAACTTGTTCCTACATGGTAACTTGCAACTTTGAATGAGAATGTGCTTGCTTACAGCAACGTGCTATATGTTCTGAATGCCCGAATTGGCAATCTGTGTCAAAACTTTGTTAGGAATTATGTGATCCTTACTAGCTGGAAGTAAGGGAGATGGGGCATGATGTTATTTCTATGAGTTGGACACATACCAAGTTTAGCTCAGTTCTGGGCATCTTTGAAATACCTATACAAACTTGTTCCTACATAGTAACTTGCATCTTTGAATAAGAATGTGCTTGCTTACAGCAACGTGCTATATGTTCTGAATGCCCGAATAGGGAATCTGTGTCAAAACTTTGTTAGGAATTATGTGATCCTTACTAGCTGGAAGTAAGGGAGATGAGGCATGAAGTTATTTCTAGGAGTTGGACACATACCAAGTTTAGCTCAGTTCTGGGCATCTTTGAAATACCTGTACAAACTTGTTCCTACATAGTAACTTGCATCTTTGAATGAGAATGTGCTTGCTTACAGCAACGTGCTATATGTTCTGAATGCCCGAATTGGGAATCTGTGTCAAAACTTTGTTAGGAATTATGTGATCCTTACTAGCTGGAAGTAAGGGAGATGGGGCATGAAGTTATTTCTAGGAGTTGGACACATACCAAGTTTAGCTCAGTTCTGGGCATCTTTGAAATACCTATACAAACTTGTTCCTACATAGTAACTTGCAACTTTGAATGAGAATGTGCTTGCTTGCAGCAACGTGCTATATGTTCTGAATGCCCGAATAGGGAATCTGTGTCAAAACTTTGTTAGGAATTATGTGATCCTTACTAGCTGGAAGTAAGGGAGATGGAGCATGAAGTTATTTCTAGGAGTTGGACACATACCAAGTTTAGCTCAGTTCTGGGCATCTTTGAAATACCTATACAAACTTGTTCCTACATAGTAACTTGCAACTTTGAATGAGAATGTGCTTGCTTACAGCAACGTGCTATATGTTCTGAATGCCCGAATTGGGAATCTGTGTCAAAACTTTGTTAGGAATTATGTGATCCTTACTAGCTGGAAGTAAGGGAGATGGGGCATGAAGTTATTTCTAGGAGTTGGACACATACCAAGTTTAGCTCAGTTCTGGGCATCTTTGAAATACCTATACGAACTTGTTCCTACAAAGTAACTTGCATCTTTGAATGAGAATGTGGTTGCTTACAGCAACGTGCTATATGTTCTGAATGCCCGAATAGGGAATCTGTGTCAAAACTTTGTTAGGAATTATGTGATCCTTACTAGCTGGAAGTAAGGGAGATGGGGCATGAAGTTATTTCTAGGAGTTGGACACATACCAAGTTTAGCTCAGTTCTGGGCATCTTTGAAATACCTATACAAACTTGTTCCTACATGGTAACTTGCATCTTTGAATGAGAATGTGCTTGCTTACAGCAACGTGCTATATGTTCTGAATGCCCGAATTGGGAATCTGTGTCAAAACTTTGTTAGGAATTATGTGATCCTTACTAGCTGGAAGTAAGGGAGATGGGGCATGAAGTTATTTCTAGGAGTTGGACACATACCAAGTTTAGCTCAGTTCTGGGCATCTTTGAAATACCTATACAAACTTGTTCCTACATAGTAACTTGCAACTTTGAATGAGAATGTGCTTGCTTGCAGCAACGTGCTATATGTTCTGAATGCCCAAATAGGGAATCTGTGTCAAAACTTTGTTAGGAATTATGTGATCCTTACTAGCTGGAAGTAAGGGAGATGGGGCATGAAGTTATTTCTAGGAGTTTGACACATACCAAGTTTAGCTCAGTTCTGGGCATCTTTGAAATACCTATACAAACTTGTTCCTACCTAGTAACTTGCAACTTTGAATGAGAATGTGCTTGCTTGCAGCAACGTGTTATATGTTCTGAATGCCCGAATAGGGAATCTGTGTCAAAACTTTGTGAGGAATTATGTGATCCTTACTAGCTGGAAGTAAGGGAGATGGGGCATGAAGTTATTTCTAGGAGTTGGACACATACCAAGTTTAGCTCAGTTCTGGGCATCTTTGAAATACCTATACAAACTTGTTCCTACATAGTAACTTGCATCTTTGAATGAGAATGTGCTTGCTTGCAGCAACGTGCTATATGTTCTGAATGCCGGAATTGGGAATCTGTGTCAAAACTTTGTTAGGAATTATGTGATCCTTACTAGCTGGAAGTAAGGGAGATGGGGCATGAAGTTATTTCTAGGAGTTGGACACATAGCAAGTTTAGCTCAGTTCTGGGCATCTTTGAAATACCTATACAAACTTGTTCCTACATAGTAACTTGCATCTTTGAATGAGAATGTGCTTGCTTACAGCAACGTGCTATATGTTCTGAATGCCCGAATTGGGAATCTGTGTCAAAACTTTGTTAGGAATTATGTGATCCTTACTAGCTGGAAGTAAGGGAGATGGGGCATGAAGTTATTTGTAGGAGTTGGACACATACCAAGTTTAGCTCAGTTCTGGGCATCTTTGAAATACCTATACAAACTTGTTCCTACATAGTAACTTGCATCTTTGAATGAGAATGTGCTTGCTTACAGCAACGTGCTATATGATCTGAATGCCCGAATTGGCAATCTGTGTCAAAACTTTGTTAGGAATTATGTGATCCTTACTAGCTGGAAGTAAGGGAGATGGGGCATGAAGTTATTTCTAGGAGTTGGACACATACCAAGTTTAGCTCAGTTCTGGGCATCTTTGAAATACCTATACAAACTTGTTCCTACATAGTAACGTGCAACTTTGAATGAGAATGTGCTTGCTTACAGCAACGTGCTATATGTTCTGAATGCCCGAATTGGGAATCTGTGTCAAAACTTTGTTAGGAATTATGTGATCCTTACCAGCTGGAAGTAAGGGAAATGGGGCATGAAGTTATTTCTAGGAGTTGGACACATAGCAAGTTTAGCTCAGTTCTGGGCATCTTTGAAATACCTATACAAACTTGTTCCTACCTAGTAACTTGCATCTTTGAATGAGAATGTGCTTGCTTACAGCAACGTGCTATATGTTCTGAATGCCCGAATTGGGAATCTGTGTCAAAACTTTGTTAGGAATTATGTGATCCTTACTAGCTGGAAGTAAGGGAGATGGGGCATGAAGTTATTTCTAGGAGTTGGACACATACCAAATTTAGCTCAGTTCTGGGCATCTTTGAAATACCTATACAAACTTGTTCCTACATGGTAACTTGCAACTTTGAATGAGAATGTGCTTGCTTACAGCAACGTGCTATATGTTCTGAATGCCCGAATTGGCAATCTGTGTCAAAACTTTGTTAGGAATTATGTGATCCTTACTAGCTGGAAGTAAGGGAGATGGGGCATGATGTTATTTCTATGAGTTGGACACATACCAAGTTTAGCTCAGTTCTGGGCATCTTTGAAATACCTATACAAACTTGTTCCTACATAGTAACTTGCATCTTTGAATAAGAATGTGCTTGCTTACAGCAACGTGCTATATGTTCTGAATGCCCGAATAGGGAATCTGTGTCAAAACTTTGTTAGGAATTATGTGATCCTTACTAGCTGGAAGTAAGGGAGATGAGGCATGAAGTTATTTCTAGGAGTTGGACACATACCAAGTTTAGCTCAGTTCTGGGCATCTTTGAAATACCTGTACAAACTTGTTCCTACATAGTAACTTGCATCTTTGAATGAGAATGTGCTTGCTTACAGCAACGTGCTATATGTTCTGAATGCCCGAATTGGGAATCTGTGTCAAAACTTTGTTAGGAATTATGTGATCCTTACTAGCTGGAAGTAAGGGAGATGGGGCATGAAGTTATTTCTAGGAGTTGGACACATACCAAGTTTAGCTCAGTTCTGGGCATCTTTGAAATACCTATACAAACTTGTTCCTACATAGTAACTTGCAACTTTGAATGAGAATGTGCTTGCTTGCAGCAACGTGCTATATGTTCTGAATGCCCGAATAGGGAATCTGTGTCAAAACTTTGTTAGGAATTATGTGATCCTTACTAGCTGGAAGTAAGGGAGATGGAGCATGAAGTTATTTCTAGGAGTTGGACACATACCAAGTTTAGCTCAGTTCTGGGCATCTTTGAAATACCTATACAAACTTGTTCCTACATAGTAACTTGCAACTTTGAATGAGAATGTGCTTGCTTACAGCAACGTGCTATATGTTCTGAATGCCCGAATTGGGAATCTGTGTCAAAACTTTGTTAGGAATTATGTGATCCTTACTAGCTGGAAGTAAGGGAGATGGGGCATGAAGTTATTTCTAGGAGTTGGACACATACCAAGTTTAGCTCAGTTCTGGGCATCTTTGAAATACCTATACGAACTTGTTCCTACAAAGTAACTTGCATCTTTGAATGAGAATGTGCTTGCTTACAGCAACGTGCTATATGTTCTGAATGCCCGAATAGGGAATCTGTGTCAAAACTTTGTTAGGAATTATGTGATCCTTACTAGCTGGAAGTAAGGGAGATGGGGCATGAAGTTATTTCTAGGAGTTGGACACATACCAAGTTTAGCTCAGTTCTGGGCATCTTTGAAATACCTATACAAACTTGTTCCTACATGGTAACTTGCATCTTTGAATGAGAATGTGCTTGCTTACAGCAACGTGCTATATGTTCTGAATGCCCGAATTGGGAATCTGTGTCAAAACTTTGTTAGGAATTATGTGATCCTTACTAGCTGGAAGTAAGGGAGATGGGGCATGAAGTTATTTCTAGGAGTTGGACACATACCAAGTTTAGCTCAGTTCTGGGCATCTTTGAAATACCTATACAAACTTGTTCCTACATAGTAACTTGCAACTTTGAATGAGAATGTGCTTGCTTGCAGCAACGTGCTATATGTTCTGAATGCCCAAATAGGGAATCTGTGTCAAAACTTTGTTAGGAATTATGTGATCCTTACTATCTGGAAGTAAGGGAGATGGGGCATGAAGTTATTTCTAGGAGTTGGACACATACCAAGTTTAGCTCAGTTCTGGGCATCTTTGAAATACCTATACAAACTTGTTCCTACCTAGTAACTTGCAACTTTGAATGAGAATGTGCTTGCTTGCAGCAACGTGTTATATGTTCTGAATGCCCGAATAGGGAATCTGTGTCAAAACTTTGTGAGGAATTATGTGATCCTTACTAGCTGGAAGTAAGGGAGATGGGGCATGAAGTTATTTCTAGGAGTTGGACACATACCAAGTTTAGCTCAGTTCTGGGCATCTTTGAAATACCTATACAAACTTGTTCCTACATAGTAACTTGCATCTTTGAATGAGAATGTGCTTGCTTGCAGCAACGTGCTATATGTTCTGAATGCCGGAATTGGGAATCTGTGTCAAAACTTTGTTAGGAATTATGTGATCCTTACTAGCTGGAAGTAAGGGAGATGGGGCATGAAGTTATTTCTAGGAGTTGGACACATAGCAAGTTTAGCTCAGTTCTGGGCATCTTTGAAATACCTATACAAACTTGTTCCTACATAGTAACTTGCATCTTTGAATGAGAATGTGCTTGCTTACAGCAACGTGCTATATGTTCTGAATGCCCGAATTGGGAATCTGTGTCAAAACTTTGTTAGGAATTATGTGATCCTTACTAGCTGGAAGTAAGGGAGATGGGGCATGAAGTTATTTGTAGGAGTTGGACACATACCAAGTTTAGCTCAGTTCTGGGCATCTTTGAAATACCTATACAAACTTGTTCCTACATAGTAACTTGCATCTTTGAATGAGAATGTGCTTGCTTACAGCAACGTGCTATATGATCTGAATGCCCGAATTGGCAATCTGTGTCAAAACTTTGTTAGGAATTATGTGATCCTTACTAGCTGGAAGTAAGGGAGATGGGGCATGAAGTTATTTCTAGGAGTTGGACACATACCAAGTTTAGCTCAGTTCTGGGCATCTTTGAAATACCTATACAAACTTGTTCCTACATAGTAACGTGCAACTTTGAATGAGAATGTGCTTGCTTACAGCAACGTGCTATATGTTCTGAATGCCCGAATTGGGAATCTGTGTCAAAACTTTGTTAGGAATTATGTGATCCTTACCAGCTGGAAGTAAGGGAGATGGGGCATGAAGTTATTTCTAGGAGTTGGACACATAGCAAGTTTAGCTCAGTTCTGGGCATCTTTGAAATACCTATACAAACTTGTTCCTACATGGTAACTTGCATCTTTGAATGAGAATGTGCTTGCTTACAGCAACGTGCTATATGTTCTGAATGCCCGAATTGGGAATCTGTGTCAAAACTTTGTTAGGAATTATGTGATCCTTACTAGCTGGAAGTAAGGCAGATGGGGCATGAAGTTATTTCTAGGAGTTGGACACATACCAAATTTAGCTCAGTTCTGGGCATCTTTGAAATACCTATACAAACTTGTTCCTACATGGTAACTTGCAACTTTGAATGAGAATGTGCTTGCTTACAGCAACGTGCTATATGTTCTGAATGCCCGAATTGGCAATCTGTGTCAAAACTTTGTTAGGAATTATGTGATCCTTACTAGCTGGAAGTAAGGGAGATGGGGCATGATGTTATTTCTATGAGTTGGACACATACCAAGTTTAGCTCAGTTCTGGGCATCTTTGAAATACCTATACAAACTTGTTCCTACATAGTAACTTGCATCTTTGAATAAGAATGTGCTTGCTTACAGCAACGTGCTATATGTTCTGAATGCCCGAATAGGGAATCTGTGTCAAAACTTTGTTAGGAATTATGTGATCCTTACTAGCTGGAAGTAAGGGAGATGAGGCATGAAGTTATTTCTAGGAGTTGGACACATACCAAGTTTAGCTCAGTTCTGGGCATCTTTGAAATACCTGTACAAACTTGTTCCTACATAGTAACTTGCATCTTTGAATGAGAATGTGCTTGCTTACAGCAACGTGCTATATGTTCTGAATGCCCGAATTGGGAATCTGTGTCAAAACTTTGTTAGGAATTATGTGATCCTTACTAGCTGGAAGTAAGGGAGATGGGGCATGAAGTTATTTCTAGGAGTTGGACACATACCAAGTTTAGCTCAGTTCTGGGCATCTTTGAAATACCTATACAAACTTGTTCCTACATAGTAACTTGCAACTTTGAATGAGAATGTGCTTGCTTGCAGCAACGTGCTATATGTTCTGAATGCCCGAATAGGGAATCTGTGTCAAAACTTTGTTAGGAATTATGTGATCCTTACTAGCTGGAAGTAAGGGAGATGGAGCATGAAGTTATTTCTAGGAGTTGGACACATACCAAGTTTAGCTCAGTTCTGGGCATCTTTGAAATACCTATACAAACTTGTTCCTACATAGTAACTTGCAACTTTGAATGAGAATGTGCTTGCTTACAGCAACGTGCTATATGTTCTGAATGCCCGAATTGGGAATCTGTGTCAAAACTTTGTTAGGAATTATGTGATCCTTACTAGCTGGAAGTAAGGGAGATGGGGCATGAAGTTATTTCTAGGAGTTGGACACATACCAAGTTTAGCTCAGTTCTGGGCATCTTTGAAATACCTATACGAACTTGTTCCTACAAAGTAACTTGCATCTTTGAATGAGAATGTGCTTGCTTACAGCAACGTGCTATATGTTCTGAATGCCCGAATAGGGAATCTGTGTCAAAACTTTGTTAGGAATTATGTGATCCTTACTAGATGGAAGTAAGGGAGATGGGGCATGAAGTTATTTCTAGGAGTTGGACACATACCAAGTTTAGCTCAGTTCTGGGCATCTTTGAAATACCTATACAAACTTGTTCCTACATGGTAACTTGCATCTTTGAATGAGAATGTGCTTGCTTACAGCAACGTGCTATATGTTCTGAATGCCCGAATTGGGAATCTGTGTCAAAACTTTGTTAGGAATTATGTGATCCTTACTAGCTGGAAGTAAGGGAGATGGGGCATGAAGTTATTTCTAGGAGTTGGACACATACCAAGTTTAGCTCAGTTCTGGGCATCTTTGAAATACCTATACAAACTTGTTCCTACATAGTAACTTGCAACTTTGAATGAGAATGTGCTTGCTTGCAGCAACGTGCTATATGTTCTGAATGCCCAAATAGGGAATCTGTGTCAAAACTTTGTTAGGAATTATGTGATCCTTACTAGCTGGAAGTAAGGGAGATGGGGCATGAAGTTATTTCTAGGAGTTGGACACATACCAAGTTTAGCTCAGTTCTGGGCATCTTTGAAATACCTATACAAACTTGTTCCTACCTAGTAACTTGCAACTTTGAATGAGAATGTGCTTGCTTGCAGCAACGTGTTATATGTTCTGAATGCCCGAATAGGGAATCTGTGTCAAAACTTTGTGAGGAATTATGTGATCCTTACTAGCTGGAAGTAAGGGAGATGGGGCATGAAGTTATTTCTAGGAGTTGGACACATACCAAGTTTAGCTCAGTTCTGGGCATCTTTGAAATACCTATACAAACTTGTTCCTACATAGTAACTTGCATCTTTGAATGAGAATGTGCTTGCTTGCAGCAACGTGCTATATGTTCTGAATGCCGGAATTGGGAATCTGTGTCAAAACTTTGTTAGGAATTATGTGATCCTTACTAGCTGGAAGTAAGGGAGATGGGGCATGAAGTTATTTCTAGGAGTTGGACACATAGCAAGTTTAGCTCAGTTCTGGGCATCTTTGAAATACCTATACAAACTTGTTCCTACATAGTAACTTGCATCTTTGAATGAGAATGTGCTTGCTTACAGCAACGTGCTATATGTTCTGAATGCCCGAATTGGGAATCTGTGTCAAAACTTTGTTAGGAATTATGTGATCCTTACTAGCTGGAAGTAAGGGAGATGGGGCATGAAGTTATTTGTAGGAGTTGGACACATACCAAGTTTAGCTCAGTTCTGGGCATCTTTGAAATACCTATACAAACTTGTTCCTACATAGTAACTTGCATCTTTGAATGAGAATGTGCTTGCTTACAGCAACGTGCTATATGATCTGAATGCCCGAATTGGCAATCTGTGTCAAAACTTTGTTAGGAATTATGTGATCCTTACTAGCTGGAAGTAAGGGAGATGGGGCATGAAGTTATTTCTAGGAGTTGGACACATACCAAGTTTAGCTCAGTTCTGGGCATCTTTGAAATACCTATACAAACTTGTTCCTACATAGTAACGTGCAACTTTGAATGAGAATGTGCTTGCTTACAGCAACGTGCTATATGTTCTGAATGCCCGAATTGGGAATCTGTGTCAAAACTTTGTTAGGAATTATGTGATCCTTACCAGCTGGAAGTAAGGGAGATGGGGCATGAAGTTATTTCTAGGAGTTGGACACATACCAAGTTTAGCTCAGTTCTGGGCATCTTTGAAATACCTATACAAACTTGTTCCTACATGGTAACTTGCATCTTTGAATGAGAATGTGCTTGCTTACAGCAACGTGCTATATGTTCTGAATGCCCGAATTGGGAATCTGTGTCAAAACTTTGTTAGGAATTATGTGATCCTTACTAGCTGGAAGTAAGGGAGATGGGGCATGAAGTTATTTCTAGGAGTTGGACACATATCAAATTTAGCTCAGTTCTGGGCATCTTTGAAATACCTATACAAACTTGTTCCTACATGGTAACTTGCAACTTTGAATGAGAATGTGCTTGCTTACAGCAACGTGCTATATGTTCTGAATGCCCGAATTGGCAATCTGTGTCAAAACTTTGTTAGGAATTATGTGATCCTTACTAGCTGGAAGTAAGGGAGATGGGGCATGATGTTATTTCTATGAGTTGGACACATACCAAGTTTAGCTCAGTTCTGGGCATCTTTGAAATACCTATACAAACTTGTTCCTACATAGTAACTTGCATCTTTGAATAAGAATGTGCTTGCTTACAGCAACGTGCTATATGTTCTGAATGCCCGAATAGGGAATCTGTGTCAAAACTTTGTTAGGAATTATGTGATCCTTACTAGCTGGAAGTAAGGGAGATGAGGCATGAAGTTATTTCTAGGAGTTGGACACATACCAAGTTTAGCTCAGTTCTGGGCATCTTTGAAATACCTGTACAAACTTGTTCCTACATAGTAACTTGCATCTTTGAATGAGAATGTGCTTGCTTACAGCAACGTGCTATATGTTCTGAATGCCCGAATTGGGAATCTGTGTCAAAACTTTGTTAGGAATTATGTGATCCTTACTAGCTGGAAGTAAGGGAGATGGGGCATGAAGTTATTTCTAGGAGTTGGACACATACCAAGTTTAGCTCAGTTCTGGGCATCTTTGAAATACCTATACAAACTTGTTCCTACATAGTAACTTGCAACTTTGAATGAGAATGTGCTTGCTTGCAGCAACGTGCTATATGTTCTGAATGCCCGAATAGGGAATCTGTGTCAAAACTTTGTTAGGAATTATGTGATCCTTACTAGCTGGAAGTAAGGGAGATGGAGCATGAAGTTATTTCTAGGAGTTGGACACATACCAAGTTTAGCTCAGTTCTGGGCATCTTTGAAATACCTATACAAACTTGTTCCTACATAGTAACTTGCAACTTTGAATGAGAATGTGCTTGCTTACAGCAACGTGCTATATGTTCTGAATGCCCGAATTGGGAATCTGTGTCAAAACTTTGTTAGGAATTATGTGATCCTTACTAGCTGGAAGTAAGGGAGATGGGGCATGAAGTTATTTCTAGGAGTTGGACACATACCAAGTTTAGCTCAGTTCTGGGCATCTTTGAAATACCTATACGAACTTGTTCCTACAAAGTAACTTGCATCTTTGAATGAGAATGTGCTTGCTTACAGCAACGTGCTATATGTTCTGAATGCCCGAATAGGGAATCTGTGTCAAAACTTTGTTAGGAATTATGTGATCCTTACTAGCTGGAAGTAAGGGAGATGGGGCATGAAGTTATTTCTAGGAGTTGGACACATACCAAGTTTAGCTCAGTTCTGGGCATCTTTGAAATACCTATACAAACTTGTTCCTACATGGTAACTTGCATCTTTGAATGAGAATGTGCTTGCTTACAGCAACGTGCTATATGTTCTGAATGCCCGAATTGGGAATCTGTGTCAAAACTTTGTTAGGAATTATGTGATCCTTACTAGCTGGAAGTAAGGGAGATGGGGCATGAAGTTATTTCTAGGAGTTGGACACATACCAAGTTTAGCTCAGTTCTGGGCATCTTTGAAATACCTATACAAACTTGTTCCTACATAATAACTTGCAACTTTGAATGAGAATGTGCTTGCTTGCAGCAACGTGCTATATGTTCTGAATGCCCAAATAGGGAATCTGTGTCAAAACTTTGTTAGGAATTATGTGATCCTTACTAGCTGGAAGTAAGGGAGATGGGGCATGAAGTTATTTCTAGGAGTTGGACACATACCAAGTTTAGCTCAGTTCTGGGCATCTTTGAAATACCTATACAAACTTGTTCCTACCTAGTAACTTGCAACTTTGAATGAGAATGTGCTTGCTTGCAGCAACGTGTTATATGTTCTGAATGCCCGAATAGGGAATCTGTGTCAAAACTTTGTGAGGAATTATGTGATCCTTACTAGCTGGAAGTAAGGGAGATGGGGCATGAAGTTATTTCTAGGAGTTGGACACATACCAAGTTTAGCTCAGTTCTGGGCATCTTTGAAATACCTATACAAACTTGTTCCTACATAGTAACTTGCATCTTTGAATGAGAATGTGCTTGCTTGCAGCAACGTGCTATATGTTCTGAATGCCGGAATTGGGAATCTGTGTCAAAACTTTGTTAGGAATTATGTGATCCTTACTAGCTGGAAGTAAGGGAGATGGGGCATGAAGTTATTTCTAGGAGTTGGACACATAGCAAGTTTAGCTCAGTTCTGGGCATCTTTGAAATACCTATACAAACTTGTTCCTACATAGTAACTTGCATCTTTGAATGAGAATGTGCTTGCTTACAGCAACGTGCTATATGTTCTGAATGCCCGAATTGGGAATCTGTGTCAAAACTTTGTTAGGAATTATGTGATCCTTACTAGCTGGAAGTAAGGGAGATGGGGCATGAAGTTATTTGTAGGAGTTGGACACATACCAAGTTTAGCTCAGTTCTGGGCATCTTTGAAATACCTATACAAACTTGTTCCTACATAGTAACTTGCATCTTTGAATGAGAATGTGCTTGCTTACAGCAACGTGCTATATGATCTGAATGCCCGAATTGGCAATCTGTGTCAAAACTTTGTTAGGAATTATGTGATCCTTACTAGCTGGAAGTAAGGGAGATGGGGCATGAAGTTATTTCTAGGAGTTGGACACATACCAAGTTTAGCTCAGTTCTGGGCATCTTTGAAATACCTATACAAACTTGTTCCTACATAGTAACGTGCAACTTTGAATGAGAATGTGCTTGCTTACAGCAACGTGCTATATGTTCTGAATGCCCGAATTGGGAATCTGTGTCAAAACTTTGTTAGGAATTATGTGATCCTTACCAGCTGGAAGTAAGGGAGATGGGGCATGAAGTTATTTCTAGGAGTTGGACACATAGCAAGTTTAGCTCAGTTCTGGGCATCTTTGAAATACCTATACAAACTGTTCCTACATGGTAACTTGCATCTTTGAATGAGAATGTGCTTGCTTACAGCAACGTGCTATATGTTCTGAATGCCCGAATTGGGAATCTGTGTCAAAACTTTGTTAGGAATTATGTGATCCTTACTAGCTGGAAGTAAGGGAGATGGGGCATGAAGTTATTTCTAGGAGTTGGACACATACCAAATTTAGCTCAGTTCTGGGCATCTTTGAAATACCTATACAAACTTGTTCCTACATGGTAACTTGCAACTTTGAATGAGAATGTGCTTGCTTACAGCAACGTGCTATATGTTCTGAATGCCCGAATTGGCAATCTGTGTCAAAACTTTGTTAGGAATTATGTGATCCTTACTAGCTGGAAGTAAGGGAGATGGGGCATGAAGTTATTTCTATGAGTTGGACACATACCAAGTTTATCTCAGTTCTGGGCATCTTTGAAATACCTATACAAACTTGTTCCTACATAGTAACTTGCATCTTTGAATAAGAATGTGCTTGCTTACAGCAACGTGCTATATGTTCTGAATGCCCGAATAGGGAATCTGTGTCAAAACTTTGTTAGGAATTATGTGATCCTTACTAGCTGGAAGTAAGGGAGATGAGGCATGAAGTTATTTCTAGGAGTTGGACACATACCAAGTTTAGCTCAGTTCTGGGCATCTTTGAAATACCTGTACAAACTTGTTCCTACATAGTAACTTGCATCTTTGAATGAGAATGTGCTTGCTTACAGCAACGTGCTATATGTTCTGAATGCCCGAATTGGGAATCTGTGTCAAAACTTTGTTAGGAATTATGTGATCCTTACTAGCTGGAAGTAAGGGAGATGGGGCATGAAGTTATTTCTAGGAGTTGGACACATACCAAGTTTAGCTCAGTTCTGGGCATCTTTGAAATACCTATACAAACTTGTTCCTACATAGTAACTTGCAACTTTGAATGAGAATGTGCTTGCTTGCAGCAACGTGCTATATGTTCTGAATGCCCGAATAGGGAATCTGTGTCAAAACTTTGTTAGGAATTATGTGATCCTTACTAGCTGGAAGTAAGGGAGATGGAGCATGAAGTTATTTCTAGGAGTTGGACACATACCAAGTTTAGCTCAGTTCTGGGCATCTTTGAAATACCTATACAAACTTGTTCCTACATAGTAACTTGCAACTTTGAATGAGAATGTGCTTGCTTACAGCAACGTGCTATATGTTCTGAATGCCCGAATTGGGAATCTGTGTCAAAACTTTGTTAGGAATTATGTGATCCTTACTAGCTGGAAGTAAGGGAGATGGGGCATGAAGTTATTTCTAGGAGTTGGACACATACCAAGTTTAGCTCAGTTCTGGGCATCTTTGAAATACCTATACGAACTTGTTCCTACAAAGTAACTTGCATCTTTGAATGAGAATGTGCTTGCTTACAGCAACGTGCTATATGTTCTGAATGCCCGAATAGGGAATCTGTGTCAAAACTTTGTTAGGAATTATGTGATCCTTACTAGCTGGAAGTAAGGGAGATGGGGCATGAAGTTATTTCTAGGAGTTGGACACATACCAAGTTTAGCTCAGTTCTGGGCATCTTTGAAATACCTATACAAACTTGTTCCTACATGGTAACTTGCATCTTTGAATGAGAATGTGCTTGCTTACAGCAACGTGCTATATGTTCTGAATGCCCGAATTGGGAATCTGTGTCAAAACTTTGTTAGGAATTATGTGATCCTTACTAGCTGGAAGTAAGGGAGATGGGGCATGAAGTTATTTCTAGGAGTTGGACACATACCAAGTTTAGCTCAGTTCTGGGCATCTTTGAAATACCTATACAAACTTGTTCCTACATAGTAACTTGCAACTTTGAATGAGAATGTGCTTGCTTGCAGCAACGTGCTATATGTTCTGAATGCCCAAATAGGGAATCTGTGTCAAAACTTTGTTAGGAATTATGTGATCCTTACTAGCTGGAAGTAAGGGAGATGGGGCATGAAGTTATATCTAGGAGTTGGACACATACCAAGTTTAGCTCAGTTCTGGGCATCTTTGAAATACCTATACAAACTTGTTCCTACCTAGTAACTTGCAACTTTGAATGAGAATGTGCTTGCTTGCAGCAACGTGTTATATGTTCTGAATGCCCGAATAGGGAATCTGTGTCAAAACTTTGTGAGGAATTATGTGATCCTTACTAGCTGGAAGTAAGGGAGATGGGGCATGAAGTTATTTCTAGGAGTTGGACACATACCAAGTTTAGCTCAGTTCTGGGCATCTTTGAAATACCTATACAAACTTGTTCCTACATAGTAACTTGCATCTTTGAATGAGAATGTGCTTGCTTGCAGCAACGTGCTATATGTTCTGAATGCCGGAATTGGGAATCTGTGTCAAAACTTTGTTAGGAATTATGTGATCCTTACTAGCTGGAAGTAAGGGAGATGGGGCATGAAGTTATTTCTAGGAGTTGGACACATAGCAAGTTTAGCTCAGTTCTGGGCATCTTTGAAATACCTATACAAACTTGTTCCTACATAGTAACTTGCATCTTTGAATGAGAATGTGCTTGCTTACAGCAACGTGCTATATGTTCTGAATGCCCGAATTGGGAATCTGTGTCAAAACTTTGTTAGGAATTATGTGATCCTTACTAGCTGGAAGTAAGGGAGATGGGGCATGAAGTTATTTGTAGGAGTTGGACACATACCAAGTTTAGCTCAGTTCTGGGCATCTTTGAAATACCTATACAAACTTGTTCCTACATAGTAACTTGCATCTTTGAATGAGAATGTGCTTGCTTACAGCAACGTGCTATATGATCTGAATGCCCGAATTGGCAATCTGTGTCAAAACTTTGTTAGGAATTATGTGATCCTTACTAGCTGGAAGTAAGGGAGATGGGGCATGAAGTTATTTCTAGGAGTTGGACACATACCAAGTTTAGCTCAGTTCTGGGCATCTTTGAAATACCTATACAAACTTGTTCCTACATAGTAACGTGCAACTTTGAATGAGAATGTGCTTGCTTACAGCAACGTGCTATATGTTCTGAATGCCCGAATTGGGAATCTGTGTCAAAACTTTGTTAGGAATTATGTGATCCTTACCAGCTGGAAGTAAGGGAGATGGGGCATGAAGTTATTTCTAGGAGTTGGACACATAGCAAGTTTAGCTCAGTTCTGGGCATCTTTGAAATACCTATACAAACTTGTTCCTACATGGTAACTTGCATCTTTGAATGAGAATGTGCTTGCTTACAGCAACGTGCTATATGTTCTGAATGCCCGAATTGGGAATCTGTGTCAAAACTTTGTTAGGAATTATGTGATCCTTACTAGCTGGAAGTAAGGGAGATGGGGCATGAAGTTATTTCTAGGAGTTGGACACATACCAAATTTAGCTCAGTTCTGGGCATCTTTGAAATACCTATACAAACTTGTTCCTACATGGTAACTTGCAACTTTGAATGAGAATGTGCTTGCTTACAGCAACGTGCTATATGTTCTGAATGCCCGAATTGGCAATCTGTGTCAAAACTTTGTTAGGAATTATGTGATCCTTACTAGCTGGAAGTAAGGGAGATGGGGCATGATGTTATTTCTATGAGTTGGACACATACCAAGTTTACCTCAGTTCTGGGCATCTTTGAAATACCTATACAAACTTGTTCCTACATAGTAACTTGCATCTTTGAATAAGAATGTGCTTGCTTACAGCAACGTGCTATATGTTCTGAATGCCCGAATAGGGAATCTGTGTCAAAACTTTGTTAGGAATTATGTGATCCTTACTAGCTGGAAGTAAGGGAGATGAGGCATGAAGTTATTTCTAGGAGTTGGACACATACCAAGTTTAGCTCAGTTCTGGGCATCTTTGAAATACCTGTACAAACTTGTTCCTACATAGTAACTTGCATCTTTGAATGAGAATGTGCTTGCTTACAGCAACGTGCTATATGTTCTGAATGCCCGAATTGGGAATCTGTGTCAAAACTTTGTTAGGAATTATGTGATCCTTACTAGCTGGGAGTAAGGGAGATGGGGCATGAAGTTATTTCTAGGAGTTGGACACATACCAAGTTTAGCTCAGTTCTGGGCATCTTTGAAATACCTATACAAACTTGTTCCTACATAGTAACTTGCAACTTTGAATGAGAATGTGCTTGCTTGCAGCAACGTGCTATATGTTCTGAATGCCCGAATAGGGAATCTGTGTCAAAACTTTGTTAGGAATTATGTGATCCTTACTAGCTGGAAGTAAGGGAGATGGAGCATGAAGTTATTTCTAGGAGTTGGACACATACCAAGTTTAGCTCAGTTCTGGGCATCTTTGAAATACCTATACAAACTTGTTCCTACATAGTAACTTGCAACTTTGAATGAGAATGTGCTTGCTTACAGCAACGTGCTATATGTTCTGAATGCCCGAATTGGGAATCTGTGTCAAAACTTTGTTAGGAATTATGTGATCCTTACTAGCTGGAAGTAAGGGAGATGGGGCATGAAGTTATTTCTAGGAGTTGGACACATACCAAGTTTAGCTCAGTTCTGGGCATCTTTGAAATACCTATACGAACTTGTTCCTACAAAGTAACTTGCATCTTTGAATGAGAATGTGCTTGCTTACAGCAACGTGCTATATGTTCTGAATGCCCGAATAGGGAATCTGTGTCAAAACTTTGTTAGGAATTATGTGATCCTTACTAGCTGGAAGTAAGGGAGATGGGGCATGAAGTTATTTCTAGGAGTTGGACACATACCAAGTTTAGCTCAGTTCTGGGCATCTTTGAAATACCTATACAAACTTGTTCCTACATGGTAACTTGCATCTTTGAATGAGAATGTGCTTGCTTACAGCAACGTGCTATATGTTCTGAATGCCCGAATTGGGAATCTGTGTCAAAACTTTGTTAGGAATTATGTGATCCTTACTAGCTGGAAGTAAGGGAGATGGGGCATGAAGTTATTTCTAGGAGTTGGACACATACCAAGTTTAGCTCAGTTCTGGGCATCTTTGAAATACCTATACAAACTTGTTCCTACATAGTAACTTGCAACTTTGAATGAGAATGTGCTTGCTTGCAGCAACGTGCTATATGTTCTGAATGCCCAAATAGGGAATCTGTGTCAAAACTTTGTTAGGAATTATGTGATCCTTACTAGCTGGAAGTAAGGGAGATGGGGCATGAAGTTATTTCTAGGAGTTGGACACATACCAAGTTTAGCTCAGTTCTGGGCATCTTTGAAATACCTATACAAACTTGTTCCTACCTAGTAACTTGCAACTTTGAATGAGAATGTGCTTGCTTGCAGCAACGTGTTATATGTTCTGAATGCCCGAATAGGGAATCTGTGTCAAAACTTTGTGAGGAATTATGTGATCCTTACTAGCTGGAAGTAAGGGAGATGGGGCATGAAGTTATTTCTAGGAGTTGGACACATACCAAGTTTAGCTCAGTTCTGGGCATCTTTGAAATACCTATACAAACTTGTTCCTACATAGTAACTTGCATCTTTGAATGAGAATGTGCTTGCTTGCAGCAACGTGCTATATGTTCTGAATGCCGGAATTGGGAATCTGTGTCAAAACTTTGTTAGGAATTATGTGATCCTTACTAGCTGGAAGTAAGGGAGATGGGGCATGAAGTTATTTCTAGGAGTTGGACACATAGCAAGTTTAGCTCAGTTCTGGGCATCTTTGAAATACCTATACAAACTTGTTCCTACATAGTAACTTGCATCTTTGAATGAGAATGTGCTTGCTTACAGCAACGTGCTATATGTTCTGAATGCCCGAATTGGCAATCTGTGTCAAAACTTTGTTAGGAATTATGTGATCCTTACTAGCTGGAAGTAAGGGAGACGAGGCATGAAGTAATTTCCAGGAGTTGGACACATACCAAGTTTAGCTCAGTTCTGGGCATCTTTGAAAAACCTATACAAACTTGTTCCTACATAGTAACTTGCATCTTTGAATGAGAATGTGCTTGCTTACAGCAACGTGCTATATGTTCTGAATGCCCGAATTGGCAATCTGTGTCAAAACTTTGTTAGGAATTATGTGATCCTTACTAGCTGGAAGTAAGGGAGATGGGGCATGAAGTTATTTCTAGGAGTTGGACACATACCAAGTTTAGCTCAGTTCTGGGCATCTTTGAAATACCTATACAAACTTGTTCCTACATAGTAACTTGCAACTTTGAATGAGAATGTGCTTGCTTGCAGCAACGTGCTATATGTTCTGAATGCCCGAATTGGGAATCTGTGTCAAAACTTTGCTAGGAATCATGTGATCCTTACTAGCTGGAAGTAACGGAGATGGGGCATGAAGATATTTCTTGGAGTTGGAGACATACCAAGTTTAGCTCAGTTCTGGGCATCTTTGAAATACCTATACAAACTTGTTCCTACATAGTAACTTGCAACTTTGAATGAGAATGTGCTTGCTTGCAGCAACGTGCTATATATTCTGAATGCCCGAATTGGGAATCTGTGTCAAAACTTTGTTAGGAATTATGTGATACTTACTAGCTGGAAGTAAGGGAGATGGAGCATGAAGTTATTTCTAGGAGTTGGACACATACCAAGTTTAGCTCAGTTCTGGGCATCTTTGAAATACCTATACAAACTTGTTCCTACATAGTAACTTGCATCTTTGAATGAGAATGTGCTTGCTTACAGCAACGTGCTATATGTTCTGAATGCCCGAATTGGCAATCTGTGTCAAAACTTTGTTAGGAATTATGTGATCCTTACTAGCTGGAAGTAAGGGAGATGGGGCATGAAGTTATTTCTAGGAGTTGGACACATACCAAGTTTAGCTCAGTTCTGGGCATCTTTGAAATACCTATACAAACTTGTTCCTACATAGTAACGTGCAACTTTGAATGAGAATGTGCTTGCTTACAGCAACGTGCTATATGTTCTGAATGCCCGAATTGGCAATCTGTGTCAAAACTTTGTTAGGAATTATGTGATCCTTACTAGCTGGAAGTAAGGGAGATGGGGCATGAAGTTATTTCTAGGAGTTGGACACATAGCAAGTTTAGCTCAGTTCTGGGCATCTTTGAAATACCTATACAAACTTGTTCCTACATGGTAACTTGCATCTTTGAATGAGAATGTGCTTGCTTACAGCAACGTGCTATATGTTCTGAATGCCCGAATTGGGAATCTGTGTCAAAACTTTGTTAGGAATTATGTGATCCTTACTAGCTGGAAGTAAGGGAGATGGGGCATGAAGTTATTTCTAGGAGTTGGACACATAGCAAGTTTAGCTCAGTTCTGGGCATCTTTGAAATACCTATACAAACTTGTTCCTACATGGTAACTTGCATCTTTGAATGAGAATGTGCTTGCTTACAGCAACGTGCTATATGTTCTGAATGCCCGAATTGGGAATCTGTGTCAAAACTTTGTTAGGAATTATGTGATCCTTACTAGCTGGAAGTAAGGGAGATGGGGCATGAAGTTATTTCTAGGAGTTGGACACATACCAAATTTAGCTCAGTTCTGGGCATCTTTGAAATACCTATACAAACTTGTTCCTACATGGTAACTTGCAACTTTGAATGAGAATGTGCTTGCTTACAGCAACGTGCTATATGTTCTGAATGCCCGAATTGGGAATCTGTGTCAAAACTTTGTTAGGAATTATGTGATCCTTACTAGCTGGAAGTAAGGGAGATGGGGCATGAAGTTATTTCTAGGAGTTGGACACATACCAAATTTAGCTCAGTTCTGGGCATCTTTGAAATACCTATACAAACTTGTTCCTACATGGTAACTTGCAACTTTGAATGAGAATGTGCTTGCTTACAGCAACGTGCTATATGTTCTGAATGCCCGAATTGGCAATCTGTGTCAAAACTTTGTTAGGAATTATGTGATACTTACTAGCTGGAAGTAAGGGAGATGGGGCATGATGTTATTTCTATGAGTTGGACACATACCAAGTTTAGCTCAGTTCTGGGCATCTTTGAAATACCTATACAAACTTGTTCCTACATAGTAACTTGCATCTTTGAATAAGAATGTGCTTGCTTACAGCAACGTGCTATATGTTCTGAATGCCCGAATAGGGAATCTGTGTCAAAACTTTGTTAGGAATTATGTGATCCTTACTAGCTGGAAGTAAGGGAGATGAGGCATGAAGTTATTTCTAGGAGTTGGACACATACCAAGTTTAGCTCAGTTCTGGGCATCTTTGAAATACCTGTACAAACTTGTTCCTACATAGTAACTTGCATCTTTGAATGAGAATGTGCTTGCTTACAGCAACGTGCTATATGTTCTGAATGCCCGAATTGGGAATCTGTGTCAAAACTTTGTTAGGAATTATGTGATCCTTACTAGCTGGAAGTAAGGGAGATGGGGCATGAAGTTATTTCTAGGAGTTGGACACATACCAAGTTTAGCTCAGTTCTGGGCATCTTTGAAATACCTATACAAACTTGTTCCTACATAGTAACTTGCAACTTTGAATGAGAATGTGCTTGCTTGCAGCAACGTGCTATATGTTCTGAATGCCCGAATAGGGAATCTGTGTCAAAACTTTGTTAGGAATTATGTGATCCTTACTAGCTGGAAGTAAGGGAGATGGAGCATGAAGTTATTTCTAGGAGTTGGACACATACCAAGTTTAGCTCAGTTCTGGGCATCTTTGAAATACCTATACAAACTTGTTCCTACATAGTAACTTGCAACTTTGAATGAGAATGTGCTTGCTTACAGCAACGTGCTATATGTTCTGAATGCCCGAATTGGGAATCTGTGTCAAAACTTTGTTAGGAATTATGTGATCCTTACTAGCTGGAAGTAAAGGAGATGGGGCATGAAGTTATTTCTAGGAGTTGGACACATACCAAGTTTAGCTCAGTTCTGGGCATCTTTGAAATACCTATACGAACTTGTTCCTACAAAGTAACTTGCATCTTTGAATGAGAATGTGCTTGCTTACAGCAACGTGCTATATGTTCTGAATGCCCGAATAGGGAATCTGTGTCAAAACTTTGTTAGGAATTATGTGATCCTTATTAGCTGGAAGTAAGGGAGATGGGGCATGAAGTTATTTCTAGGAGTTGGACACATACCAAGTTTAGCTCAGTTCTGGGCATCTTTGAAATACCTATACAAACTTGTTCCTACATGGTAACTTGCATCTTTGAATGAGAATGTGCTTGCTTACAGCAACGTGCTATATGTTCTGAATGCCCGAATTGGGAATCTGTGTCAAAACTTTGTTAGGAATTATGTGATCCTTACTAGCTGGAAGTAAGGGAGATGGGGCATGAAGTTATTTCTAGGAGTTGGACACATACCAAGTTTAGCTCAGTTCTGGGCATCTTTGAAATACCTATACAAACTTGTTCCTACATAGTAACTTGCAACTTTGAATGAGAATGTGCTTGCTTGCAGCAACGTGCTATATGTTCTGAATGCCCAAATAGGGAATCTGTGTCAAAACTTTGTTAGGAATTATGTGATCCTTACTAGCTGGAAGTAAGGGAGATGGGGCATGAAGTTATTTCTAGGAGTTGGACACATACCAAGTTTAGCTCAGTTCTGGGCATCTTTGAAATACCTATACAAACTTGTTCCTACCTAGTAACTTGCAACTTTGAATGAGAATGTGCTTGCTTGCAGCAACGTGTTATATGTTCTGAATGCCCGAATAGGGAATCTGTGTCAAAACTTTGTGAGGAATTATGTGATCCTTACTAGCTGGAAGTAAGGGAGATGGGGCATGAAGTTATTTCTAGGAGTTGGACACATAGCAAGTTTAGCTCAGTTCTGGGCATCTTTGAAATACCTATACAAACTTGTTCCTACATGGTAACTTGCATCTTTGAATGAGAATGTGCTTGCTTACAGCAACGTGCTATATGTTCTGAATGCCCGAATTGGGAATCTGTGTCAAAACTTTGTTAGGAATTATGTGATCCTTACTAGCTGGAAGTAAGGGAGATGGGGCATGAAGTTATTTCTAGGAGTTGGACACATACCAAATTTAGCTCAGTTCTGGGCATCTTTGAAATACCTATACAAACTTGTTCCTACATGGTAACTTGCAACTTTGAATGAGAATGTGCTTGCTTACAGCAACGTGCTATATGTTCTGAATGCCCGAATTGGCAATCTGTGTCAAAACTTTGTTAGGAATTATGTGATCCTTACTAGCTGGAAGTAAGGGAGATGGGGCATGAAGTTATTTCTAGGAGTTGGACACATACCAAGTTTAGCTCAGTTCTGGGCATCTTTGAAATACCTATACAAACTTCTTCCTACATAGTAACTTGCATCTTTGAATGAGAATGTGCTTGCTTACAGCAACGTGCTATATGTTCTGAATGCCCGAATAGGGAATCTGTGTCAAAACTTTGTTAGGAATTATGTGATCCTTACTAGCTGGAAGTAAGGGAGATGAGGCATGAAGTTATTTCTAGGAGTTGGACACATACCAAGTTTAGCTCAGTTCTGGGCATCTTTGAAATACCTATACAAACTTGTTCCTACATAGTAACTTGCATCTTTGAATGAGAATGTGCTTGCTTACAGCAACGTGCTATATGTTCTGAATGCCCGAATAGGGAATCTGTGTCAAAACTTTGTTAGGAATTATGTGATCCTTACTAGCTGGAAGTAAGGGAGATGGGGCATGAAGTTCTTTCTAGGAGTTGGACACATACCAAGTTTAGCTCAGTTCTGGGCATCTTTGAAATACCTATACAAACTTGTTCCTACATAGTAACTTGCAACTTTGAATGAGAATGTGCTTGCTTGCAGCAACGTGCTATATGTTCTGAATGCCCGAATAGGGAATCTGTGTCAAAACTTTGTTAGGAATTATGTGATCCTTACTAGCTGGAAGTAAGGGAGATGGGGCATGAAGTTATTTCTAGGAGTTGGACACATACCAAGTTTAGCTCAGTTCTGGGCATCTTTGAAATACCTATACAAACTTGTTCCTACATAGTAACTTGCAACTTTGAATGAGAATGTGCTTGCTTACAGCAACGTGCTATATGTTCTGAATGCCCGAATTGGGAATCTGTGTCAAAACTTTGTTAGGAATTATGTGATCCTTACTAGCTGGAAGTAAGGGAGATGGGGCATGAAGTTATTTCTAGGAGTTGGACACATACCAAGTTTAGCTGAGTTCTGGGCATCTTTGAAATACCTATACAAACTTGTTCCTACATGGTAACTTGCATCTTTGAATGAGAATGTGCTTGCTTACAGCAACGTGCTATATGTTCTGAATGCCCGAATTGGCAATCTGTGTCAAAACTTTGTTAGGAATTATGTGATCCTTACTAGCTGGAAGTAAGGGAGATGGGGCATGAAGTTATTTCTAGGAGTTGGACACATACCAAGTTTAGCTCAGTTCTGGGCATCTTTGAAATACCTATACAAACTTGTTCCTACATAGTAACTTGCAACTTTGAATGAGAATGTGCTTGCTTGCAGCAACGTGCTATATGTTCTGAATGCCCGAATAGGGAATCTGTGTCAAAACTTTGTTAGGAATTATGTGATCCTTACTAGCTGGAAGTAAGGGAGATGGAGCATGAAGTTATTTCTTGGAGTTGTACACATACCAAGTTTAGCTCAGTTCTGGGCATCTTTGAAATACCTATACAAACTTGTTCCTACATAGTAACTTGCATCTTTGAATGAGAATGTGCTTGCTTGAAGCAACGTGCTATGTGTTCTGAATGCCCGAATTGGGAATCTGTGTCAAAACTTTGTGAGGAATTATGTGATCCTTACTAGCTTGAAGTAAGGGAGATGGGGCATGAAGTTATTTCTAGGAGTTGGACACATACCAAGTTTAGCTCAGTTCTGGGCATCTTTGAAATACCTATACAAACTTGTTCCTACATAGTAACTTGCAACTTTGAATGAGAATGTGCTTGCTTACAGCAACGTGCTATATGTTCTGAATGCCCGAATTGGGAATCTGTGTCAAAACTTTGTTAGGAATTATGTGATCCTTACTAGCTGGAAGTAAGGGAGATGGGGCATGAAGTTATTTCTTGGAGTTGGAGACATACCAAGTTTAGCTCAGTTCTGGGCATCTTTGAAATACCTATACAAACTTGTTCCTACATAGTAACTTGCAACTTTGAATGAGAATGTGCTTGCTTGCAGCAACGTGCTATATGTTCTGAATGCCCGATTTGGGAATCTGTGTCAAAACTTTGTTAGGAATTATGTGATCCTTACTAGCTGGAAGTAAGGGAGATGGAGCATGAAGTTATTTCTAGGAGTTGGACACATACCAAGTTTAGCTCAGTTCTGGGCATCTTTGAAATACCTATACAAACTTGTTCCTACATAGTAACTTGCATCTTTGAATGAGAATGTGCTTGCTTACAGCAACGTGCTATATGTTCTGAATGCCCGAATTGGGAATCTGTGTCAAAACTTTGTTAGGAATTATGTGATCCTTACTACCTGGAAGTAAGGGAGATGGGGCATGAAGTTATTTCTAGGAGTTGGACACATACCAAGTTTAGCTCAGTTCTGGGCATCTTTGAAATACCTATACAAACTTGTTCCTACATAGTAACTTGCATCTTTGAATGAGAATGTGCTTGCTTACAGCAACGTGCTATATGTTCTGAATGCCCGAATTGGCAATCTGTGTCAAAACTTTGTTAGGAATTATGTGATCCTTACTAGCTGGAAGTAAGGGAGATGGGGCATGAAGTTATTTCTAGGAGTTGGACACATACCAAGTTTAGCTCAGTTCTGGGCATCTTTGAAATACCTATACAAACTTGTTCCTACACAGTAACTTGCAACTTTGAATGAGAATGTGCTTGCTTACAGCAACGTGCTATATGTTCTGAATGCCCGAATTGGGAATCTGTGTCAAAACTTTGTTAGGAATTATGTGATCCTTACTAGCTGGAAGTAAGGGAGATTGGGCATGAAGTTATTTCTTGGAGTTGGAGACAGACCAAGTTTAGCTCAGTTCTGGGCATCTTTGAAATACCTATACAAACTTGTTCCTACATAGTAACTCGCAACTTTGAATGAGAATGTGCTTGCTTGCAGCAACGTGCTATATGTTCTGAATGCCCGAATAGGGAATCTGTGTCAAAACTTTGTTAGGAATTATGTGATCCTTACTAACTGGAAGTAAGGGAGATGGGGCATGAAGTTATTTCTAGGAGTTGGACACATACCAAGTTTAGCTCAGTTCTGGGCATCTTTGAAATACCTATACAAACTTGTTCCTACATAGTAACTTGCATCTTTGAATGAGAATGTGCTTGCTTGCAGCAACGTGCTATATGTTCTGAATGCCCGAATAGGGAATCTGTGTCAAAACTTTGTTAGGAATTATGTGATCCTTACTAGCTGGAAGTAAGGGAGATGGGGCATGAAGTTATTTCTAGGAGTTGGACACATAACAAGTTTAGCTCAGTTCTGGGCATCTTTGAAATACCTATACAAACTTGTTCCTACATAGTAACTTGCATCTTTGAATGAGAATGTGCTTGCTTACAGCAACGTGCTATATGTTCTGAATGCCCGAGTTGGCAATCTGTGTCAAAACTTTGTTAGGAATTATGTGATCCTTACTAGCTGGAAGTAAGGGAGATGGGGCATGAAGTTATTTCTAGGAGTTGGACACATACCAAGTTTAGCTCAGGTCTGGGCATCTTTGAAATACCTATACAAACTTGTTCCTACATAGTAACGTGCAACTTTGAATGAGAATGTGCTTGCTTACAGCAACGTGCTATATGTTCTGAATGCCCGAATTGGGAATCTGTGTCAAAACTTTGTTAGGAATTATGTGATCCTTACTAGCTGGAAGTAAGGGAGATGGGGCATGAAGTTATTTCTAGGAGTTGGACACATACCAAGTTTAGCTCAGTTCTGGGCATCTTTGAAATACCTATACAAACTTGTTCCTACATGGTAACTTGCATCTTTGAATGAGAATGTGCTTGCTTACAGCAACGTGCTATATGTTCTGAATGCCCGAATTGGGAATCTGTGTCAAAACTTTGTTAGGAATTATGTGATCCTTACTAGCTGGAAGTAAGGGAGATGGGGCATGAAGTTATTTCTAGGAGTTGGACACATACCAAATTTAGCTCAGTTCGGGGCATCTTTGAAATACCTATACAAACTTGTTCCTACATGGTAACTTGCAACTTTGAATGAGAATGTGCTTGCTTACAGCAACGTGCTATATGTTCTGAATGCCCGAATTGGCAATCTGTGTCAAAACTTTGTTAGGAATTATGTGATCCTTACTAGCTGGAAGTAAGGGAGATGGGGCATGAAGTTATTTCTAGGAGTTGGACACATACCAAGTTTAGCTCAGTTCTGGGCATCTTTGAAATACCTATACAAACTTGTTCCTACATAGTAACTTGCAACTTTGAATGAGAATGTGCTTGCTTGCAGCAACGTGCTATATGTTCTGAATGCCCGAATAGGGAATCTGTGTCAAAACTTTGTTAGGAATTATGTGATCCTTACTAGCTGGAAGTAAGGGAGATGGGGCATGAAGTTATTTCTAGGAGTTGGACACATACCAAGTTTAGCTCAGTTCTGGGTATCTTTGAAATACCTATACAAACTTGTTCCTACCTAGTAACTTGCATCTTTGAATGAGAATCTGCTTGCTTACAGCAACGTGCTATATGTTCTGAATGCCCGAATAGGGAATCTGTGTCAAAACTTTGTTAGGAATTATGTCATCCTTACTAGCTGGAAGTAAGGGAGATGGTGCATGAAGTTATTTCTTGGAGTTGGACACATACCAAGTTTAGCTCAGTTCTGGGCATCTTTGAAATACCTATACAAACTTGTTCCTACATAGTAACTTGCAACTTTGAATGAGAATGTGCTTGCTTGCAGCAACGTGCTATATGTTCTGAATGCCCGAATAGGGAATCTGTGTCAAAACTTTGTTAGGAATTATGTGATCCTTACTAGCTGGAAGTAAGGGAGATGGAGCATGAAGTTATTTCTAGGAGTTGGACACATACCAAGTTTAGCTCAGTTCTGGGCATCTTTGAAATACCTATACAAACTTGTTCCTACCTAGTAAATTGCATCTTTGAATGAGAATCTGCTTGCTTACAGCAACGTGCTATATGTTCTGAATGCCCGAATAGGGAATCTGTGTCAAAACTTTGTTAGGAATTATGTCATCCTTACTAGCTGGAAGTAAGGGAGATGGGGCATGAAGTTATTTCTAGGAGTTGGACACATACCAAGTTTAGCTCAGTTCTGGGCATCTTTGAAATACCTATACAAACTTGTTCCTACATAGTAACTTGCAACTTTGAATGAGAATGTGCTTGCTTACAGCAACGTGCTATATGTTCTGAATGCCCGAATTGGGAATCTGTGTCAAAACTTTGTTAGGAATTATGTGATCCTTACTAGCTGGAAGTAAGGGAGATGGGGCATGAAGTTATTTCTAGGAGTTGGACACATACCAAGTTTAGCTCAGTTCTGGGCATCTTTGAAATACCTATACAAACTTGTTCCTACATAGTAACTTGCAACTTTGAATGAGAATGTGCTTGCTTACAGCAACGTGCTATATGTTCTGAATGCCCGAATTGGGAATCTGTGTCAAAACTTTGTTAGGAATTATGTGATCCTTACTAGCTGGAAGTAAGGGAGATGGGGCATGAAGTTATTTCTAGGAGTTGGACACATACCAAGTTTAGCTCAGTTCTGGGCATCTTTGAAATACCTATACAAACTTGTTCCTACATAGTAACTTGCAAGTTTGAATGAGAATGTGCTTGCTTGCAGCAACGTGCTATATGTTCTGAATGCCCGAATAGGGAATCTGTGTCAAAACTTTGTTAGGAATTATGTGATCCTTACTAGCTGGAAGTAAGGGAGATGGGGCATGAAGTTATTTCTAGGAGTTGGACACATACCAAGTTTAGCTCAGTTCTGGGCATCTTTGAAATACCTATACAAACTTGTTCCTACATAGTAACTTGCAACTTTGAATGAGAATGTGCTTGCTTGCAGCAAGGTGCTATATGTTCTGAATGCCCGAATAGGGAATCTGTGTCAAAACTTTGTTAGGAATTATGTGATCCTTACTAGCTGGAAGTAAGGGAGATGGGGCATGAAGTTATTTCTAGGAGTTGGACACATACCAAGTTTAGCTCAGTTCTGGGCATCTTTGAAATACCTATACAAACTTGTTCCTACATAGTAACTTGCATCTTTGAATGAGAATGTGCTTGCTTGCAGCAACGTGCTATATGTTCTGAATGCCCGAATTGGGAATCTGTGTCAAAACTTTGTTAGGAATTATGTGATCCTTACTCTCTGGAAGTAAGGGAGATGGGGCATCAAGTTATTTCTAGGAGTTGGACACATACCAAGTTTAGCTCAGTTCTGGGCATCTTTGAAATACCTATACAAACTTGTTCCTACATAGTAACTTGCATCTTTGAATGAGAATGTGCTTGCTTACAGCAACGTGCTATATGTTCTGAATGCCCGAATTGTGAATCTGTGTCAAAATTTGTTAGGAATTATGTGATCCTTACTAGCTGGAAGTAAGGGAGATGGGGCATGAAGTTATTTCCAGGAGTTGGACACATACCAAGTTTAGCTCAGTTCTGGGCATCTTTGAAATACCTATACAAACTTGTTCCTACATAGTAACTTGCATCTTTGAATGAGAATGTGCTTGCTTACAGCAACGTGCTATATGTTCTGAATGCCCGAATTGGCAATCTGTGTCAAAACTTTGTTAGGAATTATGTGATCCTTACTAGCTGGAAGTAAGGGAGATGGGGCATGAAGTTACTTCTAGGAGTTGGACACATACCAAGTTTAGCTCAGTTCTGGGCATCTTTGAAATACCTATACAAACTTGTTCCTACATAGTAACTTGCAACTTTGAATGAGAATGTGCTTGCTTGCAGCAACGTGCTATATGTTCTGAATGCCCGAATAGGGAATCTGTGTCAAAACTTTGTTAGGAATTATGTGATCCTTACTAGCTGGAAGTAAGGGAGATGGTGCATGAAGTTATTTCTTGGAGTTGGACACATACCAAGTTTAGCTCAGTTCTGGGCATCTTTGAAATACCTATACAACCTTGTTCCTACCTAGTAACTTGCATCTTTGAATCAGAATGTGCTTGCTTGCAGCAACGTGCTATATGTTCTGAATGCCCGAATTGGGAATCTGTGTCAAAACTTTGTTAGGAATTATGTGATCCTTACTAGCTTGAAGTAAGGGAGATGGGGCATGAAGTTATTTCTAGGAGTTGGACACATACCAAGTTTAGCTCAGTTCTGGGCATCTTTGAAATACCTATACAAACTTGTTCCTACATAGTAACTTGCAAATTTTAATGAGAATGTGCTTGCTTACAGCAACGTGCTATATGTTCTGAATGCCCGAATTGGGAATCTGTGTCAAAACTTTGTTAGGAATTATGTGATCCTTACTAGCTGGAAGTAAGGGAGATGGGGCATGAAGTTATTTCTTGGAGTTGGAGACATACCAAGTTTAGCTCAGTTCTGGGCATCTTTGAAATACCTATACAAACTTGTTCCTACATAGTAACTTGCAACTTTGAATGAGAATGTGCTTGCTTGCAACAACGTGCTATATGTTCTGAATGCCCGAATTGGGAATCTGTGTCAAAACTTTGTTAGGAATTATGTGATCCTTACTAGCTGGAAGTAAGGGAGATGGAGCATGAAGTTATTTCTAGGAGTTGGACACATACCAAGTTTAGCTCAGTTCTGGGCATCTTTGAAATACCTATACAAACTTGTTCCTACATAGTAACTTGCAACTTTGAATGAGAATGTTCTTGCTTACAGCAAAGTGCTATATGTTCTGAATGCCCGAATTGGGAATCTGTGTCAAAACTTTGTTAGGAATTATGTGATCCTTACTAGCTGGAAGTAAGGGAGATGGGGCATGAAGTTATTTCTTTGAGTTGGAGACAGACCAAGTTTAGCTCAGTTCTGGGCATCTTTGAAATACCTATACAAACTTGTTCCTACATAGTAACTTGCAACTTTGAATGAGAATGTGCTTGCTCGCAGCAACGTGCTATATGTTCTGAATGCCCGAATAGGGAATCTGTGTCAAAACTTTGTTAGGAATTATGTGATCCTTACTAGCTGGAAGTAAGGGAGATGGGGCATGAAGTTATTTCTAGGAGTTGGACACATACCAAGTTTAGCTCAGTTCTGGGCATCTTTGAAATACCTATACAAACTTGTTCCTACATAGTAACTTGCATCTTTGAATGAGAATGTGCTTGCTCACAGCAACGTGCTATATGTTCTGAATGCCCGATTTGGGAATCTGTGTCAAAACTTTGTTAGGAATTATGTGATCCTTACTAGCTGGAAGTAAGGGAGATGGGGCATGATGTTATTTCTAGGAGTTTGACACATATCAAGTTTAGCTCAGTTCTGGGCATCTTTGAAATACCTATACAAACTTGTTCCTACATAGTAACTTGCAACTTTGAATGAGAATGTGCTTGCTTACAGCAACGTGCTATATGTTCTGAATGCCCGAATTGGGACTCTGTGTCAAAACTTTGTTAGGAATTATGTGATCCTTACAAGCTGGAAGTAAGGGAGATGGGGCATGAAGTTATTTCTAGGAGTTGGACACATACCAAGTTTAGCTCAGTTCTGGGCATCTTTGAAATACCTATACAAACTTGTTCCTACATAATAACTTGCATCTTTGAATGAGAATCTGCTTGCTTACAGCAACGTGCTATATGTTCTGAATGCCCGAATTGGGAATCTGTGTCAAAACTTTGTTAGGAATTATGTCATCCTTACTAGCTGGAAGTAAGGGAGATGGGGCATGAAGTTATTTCTAGGAATTGGACACATACCAAGTTTAGCTCAGTTCTGGGCATCTTTGAAATACCTATACAAACTTGTTCCTACCTAGTAACTTGCATCTTTGAATGAGAATGTGCTTGCTTACAGCAACGTGCTATATGTTCTGAATGCCCGAATTGGGAATCTGTGTCAAAACTTTGTTAGGAATTATGTGATCCTTACTAGCTGGAAGTAAGGGAGATGGGGCATGAAGTTATTTCTAGGAGTTGGACACATACCAAGTTTAGCTGAGTTCTGGGCATCTTTGAAATACCTATACAAACTAGTTCCTACATAGTAACTTGCAACCTTGAATGAGAATGTGCTTGCTTACAGCAACGTGCTATATGTTCTGAATGCCCGAATTGGGAATCTGTGTCAAAACTTTGTTAGGAATTATGTGATCCTTACTAGCTGGAAGTAAGGGAGATGGGGCATGAAGTTATTTCTAGGAGTTGGACACATACCAAGTTTAGCTCAGTTCTGGGCATCTTTGAAATACCTATACAAACTTGTTCCTACATAGTAACTTGCATCTTTGAATGAGAATGTGCTTGCTTACAGCAACGTGCTATATGTTCTGAATGCCCGAATTGGGAATCTGTGTCAAAACTTTGTTAGGAATTATGTGATCCTTACTAGCTGGAAGTAAGGGAGATGGGGCATGAAGTTATTTCTAGGAGTTGGACACATACCAAGTTTAGCTCAGTTCTGGGCATCTGTGAAACACCTATACAAACTTGTTCCTACATAGTAACTTGCAACTTTGAATGAAAATGTGCTTGCTTACAGCAACGTGCTATATGTTCTGAATGCCCGAATTGGGAATCTGTGTCAAAACTTTGTTAGGAATTATGTGATCCTTACTAGCTGGAAGTAAGGGAGATGGGGCATGAAGTTATTTCTAGGAGTTGGACACATACCAAGTTTAGCTCCGTTCTGGGCATCTTTGAAATACCTATACAAACTTGTTCCTACATAGTAACTTGCATCTTTGAATGAGAATCTGCTTGCTTACAGCAACGTGCTATATGTTCTGAATGCCCGAATTGGGAATCTGTGTCAAAACTTTGTTAGGAATTATGTCATCCTTACTAGCTGGAAGTAAGGGAGATGGGGCATGAAGTTATTTCTAGGAGTTGGACACATACCAAGTTTAGCTCAGTTCTGGGCATCTTTGAAATACCTATACAAACTTGTTCCTACATAGTAACTTGCATCTTTGAATGAGAATCTGCTTGCTTACAGCAACGTGCTATATGTTCTGAATGCCCGAATTGGGAATCTGTGTCAAAACTTTGTTAGGAATTATGTCATCCTTACTAGCTGGAAGTAAGGGAGATGGGGCATGAAGTTATTTCTAGGAATTGGACACATACCAAGTTTAGCTCAGTTCTGGGCATCTTTGAAATACCTATACAAACTTGTTCCTACCTAGTAACTTGCATCTTTGAATGAGAATGTGCTTGCTTACAGCAACGTGCTATATGTTCTGAATGCCCGAATTGGGAATCTGTGTCAAAACTTTGTTAGGAATTATGTGATCCTTACTAGCTGGAAGTAAGGGAGATGGGGCATGAAGTTATTTCTAGGAGTTGGACACATACCAAGTTTAGCTGAGTTCTGGGCATCTTTGAAATACCTATACAAACTTGTTCCTACATAGTAACTTGCAACCTTGAATGAGAATGTGCTTGCTTACAGCAACGTGCTATATGTTCTGAATGCCCGAATTGGGAATCTGTGTCAAAACTTTGTTAGGAATTATGTGATCCTTACTAGCTGGAAGTAAGGGAGATGGGGCATGAAGTTATTTCTAGGAGTTGGACACATACCAAGTTTAGCTCAGTTCTGGGCATCTTTGAAATACCTATACAAACTTGTTCCTACATAGTAACTTGCATCTTTGAATGAGAATGTGCTTGCTTACAGCAACGTGCTATATGTTCTGAATGCCCGAATTGGGAATCTGTGTCAAAACTTTGTTAGGAATTATGTGATCCTTACTAGCTGGAAGTAAGGGAGATGGGGCATGAAGTTATTTCTAGGAGTTGGACACATACCAAGTTTAGCTCAGTTCTGGGCATCTGTGAAACACCTATACAAACTTGTTCCTACATAGTAACTTGCAACTTTGAATGAAAATGTGCTTGCTTACAGCAACGTGCTATATGTTCTGAATGCCCGAATTGGGAATCTGTGTCAAAACTTTGTTAGGAATTATGTGATCCTTACTAGCTGGAAGTAAGGGAGATGGGGCATGAAGTTATTTCTAGGAGTTGGACACATACCAAGTTTAGCTCCGTTCTGGGCATCTTTGAAATACCTATACAAACTTGTTCCTACATAGTAACTTGCATCTTTGAATGAGAATCTGCTTGCTTACAGCAACGTGCTATATGTTCTGAATGCCCGAATTGGGAATCTGTGTCAAAACTTTGTTAGGAATTATGTCATCCTTACTAGCTGGAAGTAAGGGAGATGGGGCATGAAGTTATTTCTAGGAGTTGGACACATACCAAGTTTAGCTCCGTTCTGGGCATCTTTGAAATACCTATACAAACTTGTTCCTACATAGTAACTTGCATCTTTGAATGAGAATGTGCTTGCTTACAGCAACGTGCTATATGTTCTGAATGCCCGAATTGGGAATCTGTGTCAAAACTTTGTTAGGAATTATGTCATCCTTACTAGCTGGAAGTAAGGGAGATGGGGCATGAAGTTATTTCTTGGAGTTGGACACATACCAAGTTTAGCTCAGTTCTGGGCATCTTTGAAATACCTATACAAACTTGTTCCTACATAGTAACTTGCAACTTTGAATGAGAATGTGCTTGCTTGCAACAACGTGCTATATGTTCTGAATGCCCGAATTGGGAATCTGTGTCAAAACTTTGTTAGGAATTATGTGATCCTTACTAGCTGGAAGTAAGGGAGATGGAGCATGAAGTTATTTCTAGGAGTTGGACACATACCAAGTTTAGCTCAGTTCTGGGCATCTTTGAAATACCTATACAAACTTGTTCCTACATAGTAACTTGCAACTTTGAATGAGAATGTGCTTGCTTACAGCAAAGTGCTATATGTTCTGAATGCCCGAATTGGGAATCTGTGTCAAAACTTTGTTAGGAATTATGTGATCCTTACTAGCTGGAAGTAAGGGAGATGGGGCATGAAGTTATTTCTTTGAGTTGGAGACAGACCAAGTTTAGCTCAGTTCTGGGCATCTTTGAAATACCTATACAAACTTGTTCCTACATAGTAACTTGCAACTTTGAATGAGAATGTGCTTGCTTGCAGCAACGTGCTATATGTTCTGAATGCCCGAATAGGGAATCTGTGTCAAAACTTTGTTAGGAATTATGTTTTCCTTACTAGCTGGAAGTAAGGGAGATGGGGCATGAAGTTATTTCTAGGAGTTGGACACATACCAAGTTTAGCTCAGTTCTGGGCATCTTTGAAATACCTATACAAACTTGTTCCTACATAGTAACTTGCATCTTTGAATGAGAATGTGCTTGCTCACAGCAACGTGCTATATGTTCTGAATGCCCGATTTGGGAATCTGTGTCAAAACTTTGTTAGGAATTATGTGATCCTTACTAGCTGGAAGTAAGGGAGATGGGGCATGAAGTTATTTCTAGGAGTTTGACACATATCAAGTTTAGCTCAGTTCTGGGCATCTTTGAAATACCTATACAAACTTGTTCCTACATAGTAACTTGCAACTTTGAATGAGAATGTGCTTGCTTACAGCAACGTGCTATATGTTCTGAATGCCCGAATTGGGACTCTGTGTCAAAACTTTGTTAGGAATTATGTGATCCTTACAAGCTGGAAGTAAGGGAGATGGGGCATGAAGTTATTTCTAGGAGTTGGACACATACCAAGTTTAGCTCAGTTCTGGGCATCTTTGAAATACCTATACAAACTTGTTCCTACATAATAACTTGCATCTTTGAATGAGAATCTGCTTGCTTACAGCAACGTGCTATATGTTCTGAATGCCCGAATTGGGAATCTGTGTCAAAACTTTGTTAGGAATTATGTCATCCTTACTAGCTGGAAGTAAGGGAGATGGGGCATGAAGTTATTTCTAGGAATTGGACACATACCAAGTTTAGCTCAGTTCTGGGCATCTTTGAAATACCTATACAAACTTGTTAGTACGTAGTAACTTGCATCTTTGAATGAGAATGTGCTTGCTTACAGCAACGTGCTATATGTTCTGAATGCCCGAATTGGGAATCTGTGTCAAAACTTTGTTAGGAATTATGTGATCCTTACTAGCTGGAAGTAAGGGAGATGGGGCATGAAGTTATTTCTAGGAGTTGGACACATACCAAGTTTAGCTGAGTTCTGGGCATCTTTGAAATACCTATACAAACTTGTTCCTACATAGTAACTTGCAACCTTGAATGAGAATGTGCTTGCTTACAGCAACGTGCTATATGTTCTGAATGCCCGAATTGGGAATCTGTGTCAAAACTTTGTTAGGAATTATGTGATCCTTACTAGCTGGAAGTAAGGGAGATGGGGCATGAAGTTATTTCTAGGAGTTGGACACATACCAAGTTTAGCTCAGTTCTGGGCATCTTTGAAATACCTATACAAACTTGTTCCTACATAGTAACTTGCATCTTTGAATGAGAATGTGCTTGCTTACAGCAACGTGCTATATGTTCTGAATGCCCGAATTGGGAATCTGTGTCAAAACTTTGTTAGGAATTATGTGATCCTTACTAGCTGGAAGTAAGGGAGATGGGGCATGAAGTTATTTCTAGGAGTTGGACACATACCAAGTTTAGCTCAGTTCTGGGCATCTGTGAAACACCTATACAAACTTGTTCCTACATAGTAACTTGCAACTTTGAATGAAAATGTGCTTGCTTACAGCAACGTGCTATATGTTCTGAATGCCCGAATTGGGAATCTGTGTCAAAACTTTGTTAGGAATTATGTGATCCTTACTAGCTGGAAGTAAGGGAGATGGGGCATGAAGTTATTTCTAGGAGTTGGACACATACCAAGTTTAGCTCCGTTCTGGGCATCTTTGAAATACCTATACAAACTTGTTCCTACATAGTAACTTGCATCTTTGAATGAGAATCTGCTTGCTTACAGCAACGTGCTATATGTTCTGAATGCCCGAATTGGGAATCTGTGTCAAAACTTTGTTAGGAATTATGTCATCCTTACTAGCTGGAAGTAAGGGAGATGGGGCATGAAGTTATTTCTAGGAGTTGGACACATACCAAGTTTAGCTCAGTTCTGGGCATCTTTGAAATACCTATACAAACTTGTTCCTACATAGTAACTTGCATCTTTGAATGAGAATCTGCTTGCTTACAGCAACGTGCTATATGTTCTGAATGCCCGAATTGGGAATCTGTGTCAAAACTTTGTTAGGAATTATGTCATCCTTACTAGCTGGAAGGAAGGGAGATGGGGCATGAAGTTATTTCTAGGAATTGGACACATACCAAGTTTAGCTCAGTTCTGGGCATCTTTGAAATACCTATACAAACTTGTTCCTACCTAGTAACTTGCATCTTTGAATGAGAATGTGCTTGCTTACAGCAACGTGCTATATGTTCTGAATGCCCGAATTGGGAATCTGTGTCAAAACTTTGTTAGGAATTATGTGATCCTTACTAGCTGGAAGTAAGGGAGATGGGGCATGAAGTTATTTCTAGGAGTTGGACACATACCAAGTTTAGCTGAGTTCTGGGCATCTTTGAAATACCTATACAAACTTGTTCCTACATAGTAACTTGCAACCTTGAATGAGAATGTGCTTGCTTACAGCAACGTGCTATATGTTCTGAATGCCCGAATTGGGAATCTGTGTCAAAACTTTGTTAGGAATTATGTGATCCTTACTAGCTGGAAGTAAGGGAGATGGGGCATGAAGTTATTTCTAGGAGTTGGACACATACCAAGTTTAGCTCAGTTCTGGGCATCTTTGAAATACCTATACAAACTTGTTCCTACATAGTAACTTGCATCTTTGAATGAGAATGTGCTTGCTTACAGCAACGTGCTATATGTTCTGAATGCCCGAATTGGGAATCTGTGTCAAAACTTTGTTAGGAATTATGTGATCCTTACTAGCTGGAAGTAAGGGAGATGGGGCATGAAGTTATTTCTAGGAGTTGGACACATACCAAGTTTAGCTCAGTTCTGGGCATCTGTGAAACACCTATACAAACTTGTTCCTACATAGTAACTTGCAACTTTGAATGAAAATGTGCTTGCTTACAGCAACGTGCTATATGTTCTGAATGCCCGAATTGGGAATCTGTGTCAAAACTTTGTTAGGAATTATGTGATCCTTACTAGCTGGAAGTAAGGGAGATGGGGCATGAAGTTATTTCTAGGAGTTGGACACATACCAAGTTTAGCTCCGTTCTGGGCATCTTTGAAATACCTATACAAACTTGTTCCTACATAGTAACTTGCATCTTTGAATGAGAATCTGCTTGCTTACAGCAACGTGCTATATGTTCTGAATGCCCGAATTGGGAATCTGTGTCAAAACTTTGTTAGGAATTATGTCATCCTTACTAGCTGGAAGTAAGGGAGATGGGGCATGAAGTTATTTCTAGGAGTTGGACACATACCAAGTTTAGCTCAGTTCTGGGCATCTTTGAAATACCTATACAAACTTGTTCCTACCTAGTAACTTGCATCTTTGAATGAGAATGTGCTTGCTTACAGCAACGTGCTATATGTTCTGAATGCCCGAATTGGGAATCTGTGTCAAAACTTTGTTAGGAATTATGTGATCCTTACTAGCTGGAAGTAAGGGAGATGGGGCATGAAGTTATTTCTAGGAGTTGGACACATACCAAGTTTAGCTCAGTTCTGGGCATCTTTGAAATACCTATACAAACTTGTTCCTACCTAGTAACCTGCATCTTTGAATGAGAATGTGCTTGCTTACAGCAACGTGCTATATGTTCTGAATGCCCGAATTGGGAATCTGTGTCAAAACTTTGTTAGGAATTATGTGATCCTTACTAGCTGGAAGTAAGGGAGATGGGGCATGAAGTTATTTCTAGGAGTTGGACACATACCAAGTTTAGCTCAGTTCTGGGCATCTTTGAAATACCTATACAAACTTGTTCCTACATAGTAACTTGCAACTTTGAATGAGAATGTGCTTGCTCACAGCAACGTGCTATATGTTCTGAATGCCCGAATTGGGAATCTGTGTCAAAACTTTGTTAGGAATTATGTGATCCTTACTAGCTGGAAGTAGGGGAGATGGGGCATGAAGTTATTTCTAGGAGTTGGACACATACCAAGTTTAGCTCAGTTCTGGGCATCTTTGAAATACCTATACAAACTTGTTCCTACATAGTAACTTGCATCATTGAATGAGAATGTGCTTGCTCACAGCAACGTGCTATATGTTCTGAATGCCCGATTTGGGAATCTGTGTCAAAACTTTGTTAGGAATTATGTGATCCTTACTAGCTGGAAGTAAGGGAGATGGGGCATGAAGTTATTTCTAGGAGTTGGACACATACCAAGTTTAGCTCAGTTCTGGGCATCTTTGAAATACCTATACAAACTTGTTCCTACATAGTAACTTGCAACTTTGAATGAAAATGTGCTTGCTTACAGCAACGTGCTATATGTTCTGAATGCCCGAATTGGGACTCTGTGTCAAAACTTTGTTAGGAATTATGTGATCCTTACAAGCTGGAAGTAAGGGAGATGGGGCATGAAGTTATTTCTAGGAGTTGGACACATACCAAGTTTAGCTCAGTTCTGGGCATCTTTGAAATACCTATACAAACTTGTTCCTACATAGTAACTTGCATCTTTGAATGAGAATCTGCTTGCTTACAGCAACGTGCTATATGTTCTGAATGCCCGAATTGGGAATCTGTGTCAAAACTTTGTTAGGAATTATGTCATCCTTACTAGCTGGAAGTAAGGGAGATGGGGCATGAAGTTATTTCTAGGAATTGGACACATACCAAGTTTGGCTCAGTTCTGGGCATCTTTGAAATACCTATACAAACTTGTTCCTACCTAGTAACTTGCATCTTTGAATGAGAATCTGCTTGCTTACAGCAACGTGCTATATGTTCTGAATGCCCGAATTGGGAATCTGTGTCAAAACTTTGTTAGGAATTATGTGATCCTTACTAGCTGGAAGTAAGGGAGATGGGGCATGAAGTTATTTCTAGGAGTTGGACACATACCAAGTTTAGCTCAGTTCTGGGCATCTTTGAAATACCTATACAAACTTGTTCCTACATAGTAACTTGCAACTTTGAATGAGAATGTGCTTGCTTACAGCAACGTGCTATATGTTCTGAATGCCCGAATTGGGAATCTGTGTCAAAACATTGTTAGGAATTATGTGATCCTTACTAGCTGGAAGTAAGGGTGATGGGGCATGAAGTTATTTCTAGGAGTTGGACACATACCAAGTTTAGCTCAGTTCTGGGCATCTTTGAAATACCTATACAAACTTGTTCCTACATAGTAACTTGCATCTTTGAATGAGAATGTGCTTGCTTACAGCAACGTGCTATATGTTCTGAATGCCCGAATTGGGAATCTGTGTCAAAACTTTGTTAGGAATTATGTCATCCTTACTAGCTGGAAGTAAGGGAGATGGGGCATGAAGCTATTTCTAGGAGTTGGACACATACCAAGTTTAGCTCAGTTCTGGGCATCTGTGAAACACCTATACAAACTTGTTCCTACATAGTAACTTGCAACTTTGAATGAAAATGTGCTTGCTTACAGCAACGTGCTATATGTTCTGAATGCCCGAATTGGGAATCTGTGTCAAAACTTTGTTAGGAATTATGTGATCCTTACTAGCTGGAAGTAAGGGAGATGGGGCATGAAGTTATTTCTAGGAGTTGGACACATACCAAGTTTAGCTCAGTTCTGGGCATCTTTGAGATACCTATACAAACTTGTTCCTACCTAGTAACTTGCATCTTTGAATGAGAATGTGCTTGCTTACAGCAACGTGCTATATGTTCTGAATGCCCGAATTGGGAATCTGTGTCAAAACTTTGTTAGGAATTATGTGATCCTTACTAGCTGGAAGTAAGGGAGATGGGGCATGAAGTTATTTCTAGGAGTTGGACACATACCAAGTTTAGCTCAGTTCTGGGCATCTTTGAAATACCTATACAAACTTGTTCCTACATAGTAACTTGCAACTTTGAAGGAAAATGTGCTTGCTTACAGCAACGTGCTATATGTTCTGAATGCCCGAATTGGGAATCTGTGTCAAAACTTTGTTAGGAATTATGTGATCCTTACTAGCTGGAAGTAAGGGAGATGGGGCAAGAAGTTATTTCTAGGAGTTGGACACATACCAAGTTTAGCTCAGTTCTGGGCATCTTTGAAATACCTATACAAACTTGTTCCTACCTAGTAACTTGCATCTTTGAATGAGAATCTGCTTGCTTACAGCAACGTGCTATATGTTCTGAATGCCCGAATTGGGAATCTGTGTCAAAACTTTGTTAGGAATTATGTCATCCTTACTAGCTGGAAGTAAGGGAGATGGGGCATGAAGTTATTTCTAGGAGTTGGACACATACCAAGTTTAGCTCAGTTCTGGGCATCTTTGAAATACCTATACAAACTTGTTCCTACATAGTAACATGCAACTTTGAATGAGAATGTGCTTGCTTGCAGCAACGTGCTATATGTTCTGAATGCCCGAATAGGGAATCTGTGTCAAAACTTTGTTAGGAATTATGTGATCCTTACTAGCTGGAAGTAAGGGAGATGGGGCATGAAGTTATTTCTAGGAGTTGGACACATACCAAGTTTAGCGCAGTTCTGGGCATCTTTGAAATACCTATACAAACTTGTTCCTACATAGTAACTTGCATCGTTGAATGTGAATGTGCTTGCTTGCAGCAACGTGCTATATGTTCTGAATGCCCGAATAGGGAATCTGTGTCAAAACATTGTTAGGAATTATGTGATCCTTACTAGCTGGAAGTAAGGGAGATGAGGCATGAAGTTATTTCTAGGAGTTGGACACATACCAAGTTTAGCTCAGTTCTGGGCATCTTTGAAATACCTATACAAACTTGTTCCTACCTAGTAACTTGCAACTTTGAATGAAAATGTGCTTGCTTACAGCAACGTGCTATATGTTCTGAATGCCCGAATAGGGAATCTGTGTCAAAACTTTGTTAGGAATTATGTGATCCTTACTAGCTGGAAGTAAGGGAGATGGGGCATGAAGTTATTTCTAGGAGTTGGACACATACCAAGTTTAGCTCAGTTGTGGGCATCTTTGAAATACCTATACAAACTTGTTCCTACATAGTAACTTGCAACTTTGAATGAGAATGTGCTTGCTTACAGCAACGTGCTATGTGTTCTGAATGCCCGAATTGGGAATCTGTGTCAAAACTTTGTTAGGAATTATGTGATCCTTACTAGCTGGAAGTAAGGGAGATGGGGCATGAAGTTATTTCTAGGAGTTGGACACATACCAAGTTTAGCTCAGTTCTGGGCATCTTTGAAATACCTATACAAACTTGTTCCTACCTAGTAACTTGCATCTTTGAATGAGAATCTGCTTGCTTACAGCAACGTGCTATATGTTCTGAATGCCCGAATTGGGAATCTGTGTCAAAACTTTGTTAGGAATTATGTCATCCTTACTAGCTGGAAGTAAGGGAGATGGGGCATGAAGTTATTTCTAGGAGTTGGACACATACCAAGTTTAGCTCAGTTCTGAGCATCTTTGAAATACCTATACAAACTTGTTCCTACATAGTAACTTGCAACTTTGAATGAGAATGTGCTTTCTGGCAGCATCGTGCTATATGTTCTGAATGCCCGAATTGGGAATCTGTGTCAAAACTTTGTTAGGAATTATGTGATCCTTACTAGCTGGAAGTAAGGGAGATGGGGCATGAAGTTATTTCTAGGAGTTGGACACATACCAAGTTTAGCTCAGTTCTGGGCATCTTTGAAATACCTATACAAACTTGTTCCTACATAGTAACTTGCAACTTTGAATGAGAATGTGCTTGCTTGCAGCAACGTGCTATATGTTCTGAATGCCCGAATAGGGAATCTGTGTCAAAACTTTGTTAGGAATTATGTGATCCTTACTAGCTGGAAGTAAGGGAAATGGGGCATGAAGTTATTTCTAGGAGTTGGACACATACCAAGTTTAGCGCAGTTCTGGGCATCTTTGAAATACCTATACAAACTTGTTCCTACATAGTAACTTGCATCGTTGAATGTGAATGTGCTTGCTTGCAGCAACGTGCTATATGTTCTGAATGCCCGAATAGGGAATCTGTGTCAAAACTTTGTTAGGAATTATGTGATCCTTACTAGCTGGAAGTAAGGGAGATGAGGCATGAAGTTATTTCTAGGAGTTGGACACATACCAAGTTTAGCTCAGTTCTGGGCATCTTTGAAATACCTATACAAACTTGTTCCTACCTAGTAACTTGCAACTTTGAATGAAAATGTGCTTGCTTACAGCAACGTGCTATATGTTCTGAATGCCCGAATAGGGAATCTGTGTCAAAACTTTGTTAGGAATTATGTGATCCTTACTAGCTGGAAGTAAGGGAGATGGGGCATGAAGTTATTTCTAGGAGTTGGACACATACCAAGTTTAGCTCAGTTGTGGGCATCTTTGAAATACCTATACAAACTTGTTCCTACATAGTAACTTGCAACTTTGAATGAGAATGTGCTTGCTTACAGCAACGTGCTATGTGTTCTGAATGCCCGAATTGGGAATCTGTGTCAAAACTTTGTTAGGAATTATGTGATCCTTACTAGCTGGAAGTAAGGGAGATGGGGCATGAAGTTATTTCTAGGAGTTGGACACATACCAAGTTTAGCTCAGTTCTGGGCATCTTTGAAATACCTATACAAACTTGTTCCTACATAGTAACTTGCAACTTTGAATGAGAATGTGCTTGCTTACAGCAACGTGCTATATGTTCTGAATGCCCGAATTGGGAATCTGTGTCAAAACTTTGTTAGGAATTATGTGATCCTTACTAGCTGGAAGTAAGGGAGATGGGGCATGAAGTTATTTCTAGGAGTTGGACACATACCAAGTTTAGCTCAGTTCTGGGCATCTTTGAAATACCTATACAAACTTGTTCCTACCTAGTAACTTGCAACTTTGAATGAGAATGTGCTTGCTTACAGCAACGTGCTATATGTTCTGAATGCCCGAATAGGGAATTTGTGTCAAAACTTTGTTAGGAATTATGTGATCCTTACTAGCTGGAAGTAAGGGAGATGGGGCATGAAGTTATTTCTAGGAGTTGGACACATACCAAGTTTAGCTCAGCTTTTGGCATCTTTGAAATACCTATACAAACTTGTTCCTACATAGTAACTTGCATCTTTGAATGAGAATGTGCTTGCTTACAGCAACGTGCTATATGTTCTGAATGCCCGAATTGGGAATCTGTGTCAAAACTTTGTTAGGAATTATGTGATCCTTACTAGCTGGAAGTAAGGGAGAAGGGGCATGAAGTTATTTCTAGGAGTTGGACACATACCAAGTTTAGCTCAGTTCTGGGCATCTTTGAAATACCTATACAAACTTGTTCCTACATAGTAACTTGCATCTTTGAATGAAAATGTGCTTGCTTGCAGCAACGTGCTATATGTTCTGAATGCCCGAATTGGGAATCTGTTTCAAAACTTTGTTAGGAATTATGTGATCCTTACTAGCTGGAAGTAAGGGAGATGGGGCATGAAGTTATTTCTTGGAGTTGGAGACATACCAAGTTTAGCTCAGTTCTGGGCATCTTTGAAATACCTATACAAACTTGTTCCTACATAGTAACTTGCATCTTTGAATGAGAATGTGCTTGCTTACAGCAACGTGCTATATGTTCTGAATGCCCGAATTGGGAATCTGTGTCAAAACTTTGTTAGGAATTATGTGATCCTTACTAGCTGGAAGTAAGGGAGATGGGGCATGAAGTTATTTCTAGGAGTTGGACACATACCAAGTTTAGCTCAGTTCTGGGCATCTTTGAAATACCTATACAAACTTGTTCCTACATAGTAACTTGCAACTTTGAATGAGAATGTGCTTGCTTACAGCAACGTGCTATATGTTCTGAATGCCCGAATTGGGAATCTGTGTCAAAACTTTGTTAGGAATTATGTGATCCTTACTAGCTTGAAGTAAGGGAGATGGGGCATGAAGTTATTTCTAGGAGTTGGACACATACCAAGTTTAGCTCAGTTCTGGGCATCTTTGAAATACCTATACAAACTTGTTCCTACATAGTAACTTGCAACTTTGAATGAGAATGTGCTTGCTTACAGCAACGTGCTATATGTTCTGAATGCCCGAATTGGGAATCTGTGTCAAAACTTTGTTAGGAATTATGTGATCCTTACTAGCTAGAAGTAAGGGAGATGGGGCATGAAGTTATTTCTTGGAGTTGGAGACATACCAAGTTTAGCTCAGTTCTGGGCATCTTTGAAATACCTATACAAACTTGTTCCTACATAGTAACTTGCAACTTTGAATGAGAATGTGCTTGCTTGCAGCAACGTGCTATATGTTCTGAATGCCCGATTTGGGAATCTGTGTCAAAACTTTGTTAGGAATTATGTGATCCTTACTAGCTGGAGGTAAGGGAGATGGAGCATGAAGTTATTTCTAAGAGTTGGACACATACCAAGTTTAGCTCAGTTCTGGGCATCTTTGAAATACCTATACGAACTTGTTCCTACATAGTAACTTGCATCTTTGAATGAGAATGTGCTTGCTTACAGCAACGTGCTATATGTTCTGAATGCCCGAATAGGGAATCTGTGTCAAAACTTTGTTAGGAATTATGTGATCCTTACTAGCTGGAAGTAAGGGAGATGGGGCATGAAGTTATTTCTAGGAGTTGGACACATACCAAGTTTAGCTCAGTTCTGGGCATCTTTGAAATACCTATACAAACTTGTTCCTACATAGTAACTTGCAACTTTGAATGAGAATGTGCTTGCTTACAGCAACGTGCTATATGTTCTGAATGCCTGAATTGGGAATCTGTGTCAAAACTTTGTTAGGAATTATGTGATCCTTACTAGCTGGAAGTAAGGGAGATGGAGCATGAAGTTATTTCTTGGAGTTGGACACATACCAAGTTTAGCTCAGTTCTGGGCATCTTTGAAATACCTATACAAACTTGTTCCTACATAGTAACTTGCATCTTTGAATGAGAATGTGCTTGCTTGCAGCAACGTGCTATATGTTCTGAATGCCCGAATAGGGAATCTGTGTCAAAACTTTGTTAGAAATTATGTGATCCTTACTAGCTGGAAGTAAGGGAGATGGGGCATGAAGTTATTTCTAGGAGTTGGACACATACCAAGTTGAGCTCAGTTCTGGGCATCTTTGAAATACCTATACAAACTTGTTCCTACCTAGTAACTTGCATCTTTGAATGAGAATCTGCTTGCTTACCGCAACGTGCTATATGTTCTGAATGCCCGAATAGGGAATCTGTGTCAAAACTTTGTTAGGAATTATGTGATCCTTACTAGCTGGAAGTAAGGGAGATGGGGCATGAAGTTATTTCTAGGAGTTGGACAAATACCAAGTTTAGCTCAGTTCTGGGCATCTTTGAAATACCTATACAAACTTGTTCCTATCTAGTAACTTGCAACTTTGAATGAAAATGTGCTTGCTTACAGCAACGTGCTATATGTTCTGAATGCCCGAATTGGGAATCTGTGTCAAAACTTTGTTAGGAATTATGTGATCCTTACTAGCTGGAAGTAAGGGAGATGGGGCATGAAGTTATTTCTAGGAGTTGGACACATACCAAGTTTAGCTCAGTTCTGGGCATCTTTGAAATACCTATACAAACTTGTTCCTACCTAGTAACTTGCAACTTTGAATGAAAATGTGCTTGCTTACAGCAACGTGCTATATGTTCTGAATGCCCGAATTGGGAATCTGTGTGAAAACATTGTTAGGAATTATGTGATCCTTACTAGCTGGAAGTAAGGGAGATGGGGCATGAAGTTATTTCTAGGAGTTGGACACATACCAAGTTTAACTCAGTTCTGGGCATCTTTGAAATACCTATACAAACTTGTTCCTACATAGTAACTTGCATCTTTGAATGAGAATCTGCTTGCTTACAGCAATGTGCTATATGTTCTGAATGCCCGAATTTGGAATCTGTGTCAAAACTTTCTTAGGAATTATGTGATCCTTACTAGCTGGAAGTAAGGGAGATGGGGCATGAAGTTATTTCTAGGAGTTGGACACATACCAAGTTTAGCTCAGTTCTGGGCATCTTTGAAATACCTCTACAAACTTGTTCCTACATAGTAACTTGCATCTTTGAATGAGAATGTGCTTGCTTACAGCAACGTGCTATATGTTCTGAATGCCCGAATTGGGAATCTGTGTCAAAACTTTGTTAGGAATTATGTGATCCTTACTATCTGGAAGTAAGGGAGATGGGGCATGATGTTATTTCTAGGAGTTGGACACATACCAAGTTTAGCTCAGTTCTGGGCATCTTTGAAATACCTATACAAACTTGTTCCTACATAGTAACTTGCAACTTTGAATGAAAATGTGATTGCTTACAGCAACCTGCTATATGCTCTGAATGCCCGAATTGGCAATCTGTGTCAAAACTTTGTTAGGAATTATGTGATCCTTACTAGCTGGAAGTAAGGGAGATGGGGCATGAAGTTATTTCTAGGAGTTGGACAAATACCAAGTTTAGCTCAGTTCTGGGCATCTTTGAAATACCTATACAAACTTGTTCCTACCTAGTAACTTGCAACTTTGAATGAAAATGTGCTTGCTTACAGCAACGTGCTATATGTTCTGAATGCCCGAATTGGGAATCTGTGTCAAAACTTTGTTAGGAATTATGTGATCCTTACTAGCTGGAAGTAAGGGAGATGGGGCATGAAGTTATTTCTAGGAGTTGGACACATACCAAGTTTAGCTCAGTTCTGGGCATCTTTGAAATACCTATACAAACTTGTTCCTACCTAGTAACTTGCAACTTTGAATGAAAATGTGCTTGCTTACAGCAACGTGCTATATGTTGTGAATGCCCGAATTGGGAATCTGTGTGAAAACATTGTTAGGAATTATGTGATCCTTACTAGCTGGAAGTAAGGGAGATGGGGCATGAAGTTATTTCTAGGAGTTGGACACATACCAAGTTTAACTCAGTTCTGGGCATCTTTGAAATACCTATACAAACTTGTTCCTACATAGTAACTTGCATCTTTGAATGAGAATCTGCTTGCTTACAGCAATGTGCTATATGTTCTGAATGCCCGAATTTGGAATCTGTGTCAAAACTTTCTTAGGAATTATGTGATCCTTACTAGCTGGAAGTAAGGGAGATGGGGCATGAAGTTATTTCTAGGAGTTGGACACATACCAAGTTTAGCTCAGTTCTGGGCATCTTTGAAATACCTATACAAACTTGTTCCTACATAGTAACTTGCATCTTTGAATGAGAATGTGCTTGCTTACAGCAACGTGCTATATGTTCTGAATGCCCGAATTGGGAATCTGTGTCAAAACTTTGTTAGGAATTATGTGATCCTTACTATCTGGAAGTAAGGGAGATGGGGCATGATGTTATTTCTAGGAGTTGGACACATACCAAGTTTAGCTCAGTTCTGGGCATCTTTGAAATACCTATACAAACTTGTTCCTACATAGTAACTTGCAACTTTGAATGAAAATGTGATTGCTTACAGCAACCTGCTATACGCTCTGAATGCCCGAATTGGCAATCTGTGTCAAAACTTTGTTAGGAATTATGTGATCCTTACTAGCTGGAAGTAAGGGAGATGGGGCATGAAGTTATTTCTAGGAGTTGGACACATACCAAGTTTAGCTCAGTTCTGGGCATCTTTGAAATACCTATACAAACTTGTTCCTACATGGTAACTTGCAACTTTGAATGAGAATGTGCTTGCTTGCAGCAACGTGCTATATGTTCTGAATGCCCGAATAGGGAATCTGTGTCAAAACTTTGTTAGGAATTATGTGATCCTTATTAGCTGGAAGTAAGGGAGATGGGGCATGAAGTTATTTCTAGGAATTGGACACATACCAAGTTTAGCTCAGTTCTGGGCATCTTTGAAATACCTATACAAACTTGTTCCTACATAGTAACTTGCATCTTTGAATGAGAATGTGCTTGCTTGCAGCAACGTGCTATATGTTCTGAATGCCCGAATAGGGAATCTGTGTCAAAACTTTGTTAGGAATTATGTGATCCTTACTAGCTGGAAGTAAGGGAGATGGGGCATGAAGTTATTTCTAGGAGTTGGACACATACCAAGTTTAGCTCAGTTCTGGGCATCTTTGAAATACCTATACAAACTTGTTCCTACATAGTAAATTGCATCTTTGAATGAGAATGTGCTTGCTTACAGCAACGTGCTATATGTTCTGAATGCCCGAATTGGCAATCAGTGTCAAAACTTTGTTAGGAATTATGTGATCCTTACTATCTGGAAGTAAGGGAGATGGGGCATGAAGTTATTTCTAGGAGTTGGACACATACCAAGTTTAGCTCAGTTCTGGGCATCTTTGAAATACCTATACAAACTTGTTCCTACATAGTAACTTGCAACTTTGAATGAGAATGTGCTTGCTTACAGCAACGTGCTATATGTTCTGAATGCCCGAATTGGCAATCTGTGTCAAAACTTTGTTAGGAATTATGTGATCCTTACTAGCTGGAAGTAAGGGAGATGGGGCATGAAGTTATTTCTAGGAGTTGGACACATACCAAGTTTAGCTCAGTTCTGGGCATCTTTGAAATACCTATACAAACTTGTTCCTACATAGTAACTTGCATCTTTGAATGAGAATGTGCTTGCTTACAGCAACGTGCTATATGTTCTGAATGCCCGAATTGGGAATCTGTGTCAAAACTTTGTTAGGAATTATGTCATCCTTACTAGCTGGAAGTAAGGGAGATGGGGCATGAAGTTATTTCTAGGAGTTGGACACATACCAAGTTTAGCTCAGTTCTGGGCATCTTTGAAATACCTATACAAACTTGTTCCTTCATAGTAACTTGCATCTTTGAATGGGAATGTGCTTGCTTACAGCAACGTGCTATATGTTCTGAATGCCCGAATTGGGAATCTGTGTCAAAACTTTGTTAGGAATTATGTGATCCTTACTAGCTGGAAGTAAGGGAGATGGGGCATAAAGTTATTTCTAGGAGTTGGACACATACCAAGTTTAGCTCAGTTCTGGGCATCTTTGAAATACCTATACAAACTTGTTCCTACATAGTAACTTGCATCTTTGAATGGGAATCTGCTTGCTTACAGCAATGTGCTATATGTTCTGAATGCCCGAATTGGGAATCTGTGTCAAAACATTCTTAGGAATTATGTGATCCTTACTAGCTGGAAGTAAGGGAGATGGGGCATGAAGTTATTTCTAGGAGTTGGACACATACCAAGTTTAGCTCAGTTCTGGGCATCTTTGAAATACCTATACAAACTTGTTCCTACATAGTAACTTGCATCTTTGAATGAGAATGTGCTTGCTTACAGCAACGTGCTATATGTTCTGAATGCCCGTATTGGGAATCTGTGTCAAAACTTTGTTAGGAATTATGTGATCCTTACTAGCTGGAAGTAAGGGAGATGGGGCATGAAGTTATTTCTAGGAGTTGGACACATACCAAGTTTAGGTCAGTTCTGGGCATCTTTGAAATACCTATACAAACTTGTTCCTACATAGTAACTTGCATCTTTGAATGAGAATGTGCTTGCTTACAGCAACGTGCTATATGTTCTGAATGCCCGAATTGGCAATCTGTGTCAAAACTTTGTTAGGAATTATGTGATCCTTACTAGCTGGAAGTAAGGGAGATGGGGCATGAAGTTATTTCTAGGAGTTGGACACATACCAAGTTTAGCTCAGTTCTGGGCATCTTTGAAATACCTATACAAACTTGTTGCTACATAGTAACTTGCATCATTAATGAGAATCTGCTTGCTTAAAACAACGTGCTATATGTTCTGAATGCCCGAATTGGGAATCTGTGTCAAAACTTTGTTAGGAATTATGTGATCCTTACTAGCTGGAAGTAAGGGAGATGGGGCATGAAGTTATTTCTAGGAGTTGGACACATACCAAGTTTAGCTCAGTTCTGGGCATCTTTGAAATACCTATACAAACTTGTTCCTACATAGTAACTTGCATCTTTGAATGAGAATGTGCTTGCTTACAGCAACGTGCTATATGTTCTGAATGCCCGAATTGGCAATCTGTGTCAAAACTTTAGGAATTATGTGATCCTTACTAGCTGGAAGTAAGGGAGATGGGGCATGATGATATTTCTAGGAGTTGGACACATACCAAGTTTAGCTCAGTTCTGGGCATCTTTGAAATACCTATACAAACTTGTTCCTACATAGTAACTTGCAACTTTGAATGAAAATGTGATTGCTTACAGCAACCTGCTATATGTTCTGAATGCCCGAATTGGCAATCAGTGTCAAAACTTTGTTAGGAATTATGTGATCCTTACTAGCTGGAAGTAAGGGAGATGGGGCATGAAGTTATTTCTAGGAGTTGGACACATACCAAGTTTAGCTCAGTTCTGGGCATCTTTGAAATACCTATACAAACTTGTTCCTACATAGTAACTTGCAACTTTGAATGAGAATGTGCTTGCTTGCAGCAACGTGCTATATGTTCTGAATGCCCGAATAGGGAATCTGTGTCAAAACTTTGTTAGGAATTATGTGATCCTTACTAGCTGGAAGTAAGGGAGATGGGGCATGAAGTTATTTCTAGGAATTGGACACATACCAAGTTTAGCTCAGTTCTGGGCATCTTTGAAATACCTATACAAACTTGTTCCTACATAGTAACTTGCATCTTTGAATGAGAATGTGCTTGCTTGCAGCAACGTGCTATATGTTCTGAATTCCCGAATAGGGAATCTGTGTCAAAACTTTGTTAGGAATTATGTGATCCTTACTAGCTGGAAGTAAGGGAGATGGGGCATGAAGTTATTTCTAGGAGTTGGACACATACCAAGTTTAGCTCAGTTCTGGGCATCTTTGAAATACCTATACAAACTTGTTCCTACATAGTAACTTGCATCTTTGAATGAGAATGTGCTTGCTTACAGCAACGTGCTATATGTTCTGAATGCCCGAATTGGCAATCAGTGTCAAAACTTTGTTAGGAATTATGTGATCCTTACTAGCTGGAAGTAAGGGAGATGGGGCATGAAGTTATTTCTAGGAGTTGGACACATACCAAGTTTAGCTCAGTTCTGGGCATCTTTGAAATACCTATACAAACTTGTTCCTACATAGTAACTTGCAACTTTGAATGAGAATGTGCTTGCTTACAGCAACGTGCTATATGTTCTGAATGCCCGAATTGGCAATCTGTGTCAAAACTTTGTTAGGAATTATGTGATCCTTACTAGCTGGAAGTAAGGGAGATGGGGCATGAAGTTATTTCTAGGAGTTGGACACATACCAAGTTTAGCTCAGTTCTGGGCATCTTTGAAATACCTATACAAAATTGTTCCTTCATAGTAACTTGCATCTTTGAATGAGAATGTGCTTGCTTACAGCAACGTGCTATATGTTCTGAATGCCCGAATTGGGAATCTGTGTCAAATCTTTGTTAGGAATTATGTCATCCTTACTAGCTGGAAGTAAGGGAGATGGGGCATGAAGTTATTTATAGGAGTTGGACACATACCAAGTTTAGCTCAGTTCTGGGCATATTTGAAATACCTATACAAACTTGTTCCTTCATAGTAACTTGCATCTTTGAATGGGAATGTGCTTGCTTACAGCAACGTGCTATATGTTCTGAATGCCCGAATTGGGAATCTGTGTCAAAACTTTGTTAGGAATTATGTGATCCTTACTAGCTGGAAGTAAGGGAGATGGGGCATGAAGTTATTTCTAGGAGTTGGACACATACCAAGTTTAGCTCAGTTCTGGGCATCTTTGAAATACCTATACAAACTTGTTCCTACATAGTAACTTGCATCTTTGAATGGGAATCTGCTTGCTTACAGCAACGTGCTATATGTTCTGAATGCCCGAATTGGGAATCTGTGTCAAAACTTTGTTAGGAATTATGTGATCCTTACTAGCTGGAAGTAAGGGAGATGGGCCATGAAGTTATTTCTAGGAGTTGGACACATACCAAGTTTAGCTCAGTTCTGGGCATCTTTGAAATACCTATACGAACTTGTTCCTACATAGTAACTTGCATCTTTGAATGAGAATGTGCTTGCTTACAGCAACGTGCTATATGTTCTGAATGCCCGAATTGGGAATCTGTGTCAAAACTTTGTTAGGAATTATGTGATCCTTACTAGCTGGAAGTAAGGGAGATGGGGCATGAAGTTATTTCTAGGAGTTGGACACATACCAAGTTTAGCTCAGTTCTGGGCATCTTTGAAATACCTATACAAACTTGTTCCTACATAGTAACTTGCAACTTTGAATGAGAATGTGCTTGCTTACAGCAACGTGCTATATGTTCTGAATGCCCGAATTGGCAATCTGTGTCAAAACTTTGTTAGGAATTATGTGATCCTTACTAGCTGGAAGTAAGGGAGATGGGGCATGAAGTTATTGCTAGGAGTTGGACACATACCAAGTTTAGCTCAGTTCTGGGCATCTTTGAAATACCTATACAAAATTGTTCCTTCATAGTAACTTGCATCTTTGAATGAGAATGTGCTTGCTTACAGCAACGTGCTATATGTTCTGAATGCCCGAATTGGGAATCTGTGTCAAATCTTTGTTAGGAATTATGTCATCCTTACTAGCTGGAAGTAAGGGAGATGGGGCATGAAGTTATTTATAGGAGTTGGACACATACCAAGTTTAGCTCAGTTCTGGGCATATTTGAAATACCTATACAAACTTGTTCCTTCATAGTAACTTGCATCTTTGAATGGGAATGTGCTTGCTTACAGCAACGTGCTATATGTTCTGAATGCCCGAATTGGGAATCTGTGTCAAAACTTTGTTAGGAATTATGTGATCCTTACTAGCTGGAAGTAAGGGAGATGGGGCATGAAGTTATTTCTAGGAGTTGGACACATACCAAGTTTAGCTCAGTTCTGGGCATCTTTGAAATACCTATACAAACTTGTTCCTACATAGTAACTTGCATCTTTGAATGGGAATCTGCTTGCTTACAGCAACGTGCTATATGTTCTGAATGCCCGAATTGGGAATCTGTGTCAAAACATTGTTAGGAATTATGTGATCCTTACTAGCTGGAAGTAAGGGAGATGGGCCATGAAGTTATTTCTAGGAGTTGGACACATACCAAGTTTAGCTCAGTTCTGGGCATCTTTGAAATACCTATACGAACTTGTTCCTACATAGTAACTTGCATCTTTGAATGAGAATGTGCTTGCTTACAGCAACGTGCTATATGTTCTGAATGCCCGAATTGGGAATCTGTGTCAAAACTTTGTTAGGAATTATGTGATCCTTACTAGCTGGAAGTAAGGGAGATGGGGCATGAAGTTATTTCTAGGAGTTGGACACATACCAAGTTTAGCTCAGTTCTGGGCATCTTTGAAATACCTATACATACTTGTTCCTACATGGTAACTTGCAACTTTGAATGAGAATGTGCTTGCTTACAGCAACGTGCTATATGTTCTGAATGCCCGAATTGGCAATCTGTGTCAAAACTTTGTTAGGAATTATGTGATCCTTACTAGCTGGAAGTAAGGGAGATGGGGCATGAAGTTATTTCTAGGAGTTGGACACATACCAAGTTTAGCTCAGTTCTGGGCATCTTTGAAATACCTATACAAACTTGTTCCTACATAGTAACTTGCATCTTTGAATGAGAATGTGCTTGCTTACAGCAACGTGCTATATGTTCTGAATGCCCGAATTGGCAATCTGTGTCAAAACTTTAGGAATTATGTGATCCTTACTAGCTGGAAGTAAGGGAGATGGGGCATGATGATATTTCTAGGAGTTGGACACATACCAAGTTTAGCTCAGTTCTGGGCATCTTTGAAATACCTATACAAACTTGTTCCTACATAGTAACTTGCAACTTTGAATGAAAATGTGATTGCTTACAGCAACCTGCTATATGTTCTGAATGCCCGAATTGGCAATCTGTGTCAAAACTTTGTTAGGAATTATGTGATCCTTACTAGCTGGAAGTAAGGGAGATGGGGCATGAAGTTATTTCTAGGAGTTGGACACATACCAAGTTTAGCTCAGTTCTGGGCATCTTTGAAATACCTATACAAACTTGTTCCTACATAGTAACTTGCAACTTTGAATGAGAATGTGCTTGCTTGCAGCAACGTGCTATATGTTCTGAATGCCCGAATAGGGAATCTGTGTCAAAACTTTGTTAGGAATTATGTGATCCTTACTAGCTGGAAGTAAGGGAGATGGGGCATGAAGTTATTTCTAGGAATTGGACACATACCAAGTTTAGCTCAGTTCTGGGCATCTTTGAAATACCTATACAAACTTGTTCCTACATAGTAACTTGCATCTTTGAATGAGAATGTGCTTGCTTGCAGCAACGTGCTATATGTTCTGAATTCCCGAATAGGGAATCTGTGTCAAAACTTTGTTAGGAATTATGTGATCCTTACTAGCTGGAAGTAAGGGAGATGGGGCATGAAGTTATTTCTAGGAGTTGGACACATACCAAGTTTAGCTCAGTTCTGGGCATCTTTGAAATACCTATACAAACTTGTTCCTACATAGTAACTTGCATCTTTGAATGAGAATGTGCTTGCTTACAGCAACGTGCTATATGTTCTGAATGCCCGAATTGGCAATCAGTGTCAAAACTTTGTTAGGAATTATGTGATCCTTACTAGCTGGAAGTAAGGGAGATGGGGCATGAAGTTATTTCTAGGAGTTGGACACATACCAAGTTTAGCTCAGTTCTGGGCATCTTTGAAATACCTATACAAACTTGTTCCTACATAGTAACTTGCAACTTTGAATGAGAATGTGCTTGCTTACAGCAACGTGCTATATGTTCTGAATGCCCGAATTGGCAATCTGTGTCAAAACTTTGTTAGGAATTATGTGATCCTTACTAGCTGGAAGTAAGGGAGATGGGGCATGAAGTTATTTCTAGGAGTTTGACACATACCAAGTTTAGCTCAGTTCTGGGCATCTTTGAAATACCTATACAAAATTGTTCCTTCATAGTAACTTGCATCTTTGAATGAGAATGTGCTTGCTTACAGCAACGTGCTATATGTTCTGAATGCCCGAATTGGGAATCTGTGTCAAATCTTTGTTAGGAATTATGTCATCCTTACTAGCTGGAAGTAAGGGAGATGGGGCATGAAGTTATTTCTAGGAGTTGGACACATACCAAGTTTAGCTCAGTTCTGGGCATATTTGAAATACCTATACAAACTTGTTCCTTCATAGTAACTTGCATCTTTGAATGGGAATGTGCTTGCTTACAGCAACGTGCTATATGTTCTGAATGCCCGAATTGGGAATCTGTGTCAAAACTTTGTTAGGAATTATGTGATCCTTACTAGCTGGAAGTAAGGGAGATGGGGCATGAAGTTATTTCTAGGAGTTGGACACATACCAAGTTTAGCTCAGTTCTGGGCATCTTTGAAATACCTATACAAACTTGTTCCTACATAGTAACTTGCATCTTTGAATGGGAATCTGCTTGCTTACAGCAACGTGCTATATGTTCTGAATGCCCGAATTGGGAATCTGTGTCAAAACTTTGTTAGGAATTATGTGATCCTTACTAGCTGGAAGTAAGGGAGATGGGCCATGAAGTTATTTCTAGGAGTTGGACACATACCAAGTTTAGCTCAGTTCTGGGCATCTTTGAAATACCTATACGAACTTGTTCCTACATAGTAACTTGCATCTTTGAATGAGAATGTGCTTGCTTACAGCAACGTGCTATATGTTCTGAATGCCCGAATTGGGAATCTGTGTCAAAACTTTGTTAGGAATTATGTGATCCTTACTAGCTGGAAGTAAGGGAGATGGGGCATGAAGTTATTTCTAGGAGTTGGACACATACCAAGTTTAGCTCAGTTCTGGGCATCTTTGAAATACCTATACATACTTGTTCCTACATGGTAACTTGCAACTTTGAATGAGAATGTGCTTGCTTACAGCAACGTGCTATATGTTCTGAATGCCCGAATTGGCAATCTGTGTCAAAACTTTGTTAGGAATTATGTGATCCTTACTAGCTGGAAGTAAGGGAGATGGGGCATGAAGTTATTTCTAGGAGGTGGACACATACCAAGTTTAGCTCAGTTCTGGGCATCTTTGAAATACCTATACAAACTTGTTCCTACATAGTAACTTGCATCTTTGAATGAGAATGTGCTTGCTTACAGCAACGTGCTATATGTTCTGAATGCCCGAATAGGGAATCTGTGTCAAAACTTTGTTAGGAATTATGTGATCCTTACTAGCTGGAAGTAAGGGAGATGGGGCATGAAGTTATTTCTAGGAGTTGGACACATACCAAGTTTAGCTCAGTTCTGGGCAACTTTGAAATACCTATACAAACTTGTTCCTACATAGTAACTTGCAACTTTGAATGAGAATGTGCTTGCTTGCAGCAACGTGCTATATGTTCTGAATGCCCGAATAGGGAATCTGTGTCAAAACTTTGTTAGGAATTATGTGATCCTTACTAGCTGGAAGTAAGGGAGATGGGGCATGAAGTTATTTCTAGGAGTTGGACACATACCAAGTTTAGCTCAGTTCTGGGCATCTTTGAAATACCTATACAAACTTGTTCCTACATAGTAACTTGCATCTTTGAATGAGAATGTGCTTGCTTACAGCAACGTGCTATATGTTCTGAATGCCCGAATTGGGAATCTGTGTCAAAACTTTGTTAGGAATTATGTGATCCTTACTAGCTGGAAGTAAGGGAGATGGGGCATGAAGTTATATCTAGGAGTTGGACACATACCAAGTTTAGCTCAGTTCTGGGCATCTTTGAAATACCTATACAAACTTGTTCCTACATAGTAACTTGCAACTTGAATGAGAATGTGCTTGCTTACAGCAACGTGCTATATGTTCTGAATGCCCGAATTGGGAATCTGTGTCAAAACTTTGTTAGGAATTATGTGATCCTTACTAGCTGGAAGTAAGGGAGATGGGGCATGAAGATATTTCTAGGAGTTGGACACATACCAAGTTTAGCTCAGTTCTGGGCATCTTTGAAATACCTATACAAACTTGTTCCTACATAGTAACTTGCAACTTTGAATGAGAATCTGCTTGCTTAGAGCAACGTGCTATAAGTTCTGAATGCCCGAATTGGGAATCTGTGTCAAAACTTTGTTAGGAATTATGTGATCCTTACTAGCTGGAAGTAAGGGAGATGGGGCATGAAGTTATTTCTAGGAGTTGGACACATACCAAGTTTAGCTCAGTTCTGGGCATCTTTGAAATACCTATACAAACTTGTTCCTACCTAGTAACTTGCATCTTTGAATGAGAATGTGCTTGCTTGCAGCAACGTGCTATATGTTCTGAATGCCCGAATAGGGAATCTGTGTCAAAACCTTGTTAGGAATTATGTGATCCTTACAAGCTGGAAGTAAGGGAGATGGGGCATGAAGTTATTTCTAGGAGTTGGACACATACCAAGTTTATCTCAGTTCTGGGCATCTTTGAAATACCTATACAAACTTGTTCCTACCTAGTAACTTGCATCTTTGAATGAGAATGTGCTTGCTTACAGCAACGTGCTATATGTTCTGAATGCCCGAATAGGGAATCTGTGTCAAAACTTTGTTAGGAATTATGTGATCCTTACTGGCTGGAAGTAAGGGAGATGGGGCATGAAGTTATTTCTAGGAGTTGGACACATACCAAGTTTAGCTCAGTTCTGGGCATCTTTGCAATACCTATACAAACTTGTTCCTACATAGTAACTTGCAACTTTGAATGAGAATGTGCTTGCTTACAGCAACGTGCTATATGTTCTGAATGCCCGAATTGGCAATCTGTGTCAAAACTTTGTTAGGAATTATGTGATCCTTACTAGCTGGAAGTAAGGGAGATGGGGCATGAAGTTATTTCTAGGAGTTGGACACATACCAAGTTTAGCGCAGTTCTGGGCATCTTTGAAATACCTATACAAACTTGTTCCTACATAGTAACTTGCATCGTTGAATGAAAATGTGCTTGCTTACAGCAACGTGCTATATGTTCTGAATGCCCGACTTGGGAATCTGTGTCAAAACTTTGTTAGGAATTATGTGATCCTTACTAGCTGGAAGTAAGGGAGATGGGGCATGAAGTTATTTCTAGGAGTTGGACACATACCAAGTTTAGCTCAGTTCTGGGCATCTTTGAAATACCTATACAAACTTGTTCCTACCTAGTAACTTGCATCTTTGAATGAGAATCTGCTTGCTTGCAGCAACGTGCTATATGTTCTGAATGCCCGAATTGGGAATCTGTGTCAAAACTTTGTTAGGAATTATGTGATCCTTACTAGCTGGAAGTAAGGGAGATGGGGCATGAAGTTATTTCTAGGAGTTGGACACATACCAAGTTTAGCTCAGTTCTGGGCATCTTTGAAATACCTATACAAACTTGTTCCTACCTAGTAACTTGCATCTTTGAATGAGAATGTGCTTGCTTACAGCAACGTGCTATATGTTCTGAATGCCCGAATTGGGAATCTGGGTCAAAACTTTGTTAGGAATTATGTGATCCTTACTAGCTGGAAGTAAGGGAGATGGGGCATGAAGTTATTTCTAGGAGTTGGACACATACCAAGTTTAGCTCAGTTCTGGGCATCTTTGAAATACCTATACAAACTTGTTCCTACATAGTAACTTGCATCTTTGAATGAGAATGTGCTTGCTTACAGCAACGTGCTATATGTTCTGAATGCCCGATTTGGGAATCTGTGTCAAAACTTTGTTAGGAATTATGTGATCCTTACTAGCTGGAAGTAAGGGAGATGGGGCATGAAGTTATTTCTAGGAGTTGGACACATACCAAGTTTAGCTCAGTTCTGGGCATCTTTGAAATACCTATACAAACTTGTTCCTACATAGTAACTTGCAACTTTGAATGAAAATGTGCTTGCTTACAGCAACGTGCTATATGTTCTGAATGCCCGAATTGGGACTCTGTGTCAAAACTTTGTTAGGAATTATGTGATCCTTACAAGCTGGAAGTAAGGGAGATGGGGCATGAAGTTATTTCTAGGAGTTGGACACATACCAAGTTTAGCTCAGTTCTGGGCATCTTTGAAATACCTATACAAACTTGTTCCTACATAGTAACTTGCATCTTTGAATGAGAATCTGCTTGCTTACAGCAACGTGCTATATGTTCTGAATGCCCGAATTGGGAATCTGTGTCTAAACTTTGTTAGGAATTATGTGATCCTTACTAGCTGGAAGTAAGGGAGATGGGGCATGAAGTTATTTCTAGGAGTTGGACACATACCAAGTTTAGCTCAGTTCTGGGCATCTTTGAAATACCTATACAAACTTGTTCCTACATAGTAACTTGCATCTTTGAATGAGAATGTGCTTGCTTACAGCAACGTGCTATATGTTCTGAATGCCCGAATTGGGAATCTGTGTCAAAACTTTGTTAGGAATTATGTGATCCTTACTAGCTGGAAGTAAGGGAGATGGGGCATGAAGTTATTTCTAGGAGTTGGACACATACCAAGTTTAGCTCAGTTCTGGGCATCTTTGAAATACCTATACAAACTTGTTCCTACCTAGTAACTTGCATCTTTGAATGAGAATGTGCTTGCTTGCAGCAACGTGCTATATGTTCTGAATGCCCGAATAGGGAATCTGTGTCAAAACCTTGTTAGGAATTATGTGATCCTTACAAGCTGGAAGTAAGGGAGATGGGGCATGAAGTTATTTCTAGGAGTTGGACACATACCAAGTTTATCTCAGTTCTGGGCATCTTTGAAATACCTATACAAACTTGTTCCTACCTAGTAACTTGCATCTTTGAATGAGAATGTGCTTGCTTACAGCAACGTGCTATATGTTCTGAATGCCCGAATTGGGAATCTGTGTCAAAACTTTGTTAGGAATTATGTGATCCTTACTAGCTGGAAGTAAGGGAGATGGGGCATGAAGTTATTTCTAGGAGTTGGACACATACCAAGTTTAGCTCAGTTCTGGGCATCTTTGAAATACCTATACAAACTTGTTCCTACATAGTAACTTGCAACTTTGAATGAGAATGTGCTTGCTTACAGCAACGTGCTATATGTTCTGAATGCCCGAATTGGCAATCTGTGTCAAAACTTTGTTAGGAATTATGTGATCCTTACTAGCTGGAAGTAAGGGAGATGGGGCATGAAGTTATTTCTAGGAGTTGGACACATACCAAGTTTAGCTCAGTTCTGGGCATCTTTGAAATACCTATACAAACTTGTTCCTACATAGTAACTTGCAACTTTGAATGAAAATTTGCTTGCTTACAGCAACGTGCTATATGTTCTGAATGCCCGAATTGGGAATCTGTGTCAAAACTTTGTTAGGAATTATGTGATCCTTACTAGCTGGAAGTAAGGGAGATGGGGCATGAAGTTATTTCTAGGAGTTGGACACATACCAAGTTTAGCTCAGTTCTGGGCATCTTTGAAATACCTATACAAACTTGTTCCTACATAGTAACTTGCATCTTTGAATGAGAATCTGCTTGCTTACAGCAACGTGCTATATGTTCTGAATGCCCGAATTGGGAATCTGTGTCAAAACTTTGTTAGGAATTATGTGATCCTTACTAGCTGGAAGTAAGGGAGATGGGGCCTGAAGTTATTTCTAGGAGTTGGACACATACCAAGTTTAGCTCAGTTCTGGGCATCTTTGAAATACCTATACAAACTTGTTCCTACCTAGTAACTTGCATCTTTGAATGAGAATGTGCTTGCTTACAGCAACGTGCTATATGTTCTGAATGCCCGAATTGGGAATCTGTGTCAAAACTTTGTTAGGAATTATGTGATCCTTACTAGCTGGAAGTAAGGGAGATGGGGCATGAAGTTATTTCTAGGAGTTGGACACATACCAAGTTTAGCTCAGTTCTGGGCATCTTTGAAATACCTATACAAACTTGTTCCTACCTAGTAACTTGCATCTTTGAATGAGAATGTGCTTGCTTACAGCAACGTGCTATATGTTCTGAATGCCCGAATTGGGAATCTGTGTCAAAACTTTGTTAGGAATTATGTGATCTTTACTAGCTGGAAGTAAGGGAGATGGGGCATGAAGTTATTTCTAGGAGTTGGACACATACCAAGTTTAGCTCACTTCTGGGCATCTTTGAAATACCTATACAAACTTGTTCCTACATAGTAACTTGCATCTTTGAATGAGAATGTGCTTGCTTACAGCAACGTGCTATATGTTCTGAATGCCCGAATTGGGAATCTGTGTCAAAACTTTGTTAGGAATTATGTGATCCTTACTAGCTGGAAGTAAGGGAGATGGGGCATGAAGTTATTTCTTGGAGTTGGAGACATACCAAGTTTAGCTCAGTTGTGGGCATCTTTGAAATACCTATACAAACTTGTTCCTACATAGTAACTTGCAACTTTGAATGAGAATGTGCTTGCTTGCAGCAACGTGCTATATGTTCTGAATGCCCGAATAGTGAATCTGTGTCAAAACTTTGTTAGGAATTATGCGATCCTTACTAGCTGGAAGTAAGGGAGATGGGGCATGAAGTTATTTCTAGGAGTTGGACACATACCAAGTTTAGCTCAGTTCTGGGCATCTTTGAAATACCTATACAAACTTGTTCCTACATAGTAACTTGCATCTTTGAATGAGAATGTGCTTGCTTACAGCAACGTGCTATATGTTCTGAATGCCCGAATTGGGAATCTGTGTCAAAACTTTGTTAGGAATTATGTGATCCTTACTAGCTGGAAGTAAGGGAGATGGGGCATGAAGTTATTTCTAGAAGTTGGACACATACCAAGTTTAGCTCAGTTCTGGGCATCTTTGAAATACCTATACAAACTTGTTCCTACATAGTAACTTGCAACTTTGAATGAAAATGTGCTTGCTTACAGCAACGTGCTATATGTTCTGAATGCCCGAATTGGGAATCTGTGTCAAAACTTTGTTAGGAATTATGTGATCCTTACTAGCTGGAAGTAAGGGAGATGGGGCATGAAGTTATTTCTAGGAGTTGGACACATACCAAGTTTAGCTCAGATCTGGGCATCTTTGAAATACCTATACAAACTTGTTCCTACATAGTAACTTGCATCTTTGCATGAGAATCTGCTAGCTTACAGCAACGTGCTATATGTTCTGAATGCCCGAATTGGCAATCTGTGTCAAAACTTTGTTAGGAATTATGTGATCCTTACTAGCTGGAAGTAAGGGAGATGGGGCATGAAGTTATTTCTAGGAGTTGGACACATACCAAGTTTAGCTCAGTTCTGGGCATCTTTGAAATACCTATACAAACTTGTTCCTACATAGTAACTTGCATCTTTGAATGAGAATCTGCTTGCTTACAGCAACGTGCTATATGTTCTGAATGCCCGAATTGGGAATCTGTGTCAAAACTGTTAGGAATTATGTGATCCTTACTAGCTGGAAGTAAGGGAGATGGGGCATGAAGTTATTTCTAGGAGTTGGACACATACCAAGTTTAGCTCAGTTCTGGGCATCTTTGAAATACCTATACAAACTTGTTCCTACATAGTAACTTGCATCTTTGAATGAGAATCTGCTTGCTTACAGCAACGTGCTATATGTTCTGAATGCCCGAATTGGGAATCTGTGTCAAAACTGTTAGGAATTATGTGATCCTTACTAGCTGGAAGTAAGGGAGATGGGGCATGAAGTTATTTCTAGGAGTTGGACACATACCAAGTTTACCTCAGTTCTGGGCATCTTTGAAATACCTATACAAACTTGTTCCTACATAGTAACTTGCATCTTTGAATGAGAATCTGCTTGCTTACAGCAACGTGCTATATGTTCTGAATGCCCGAATTTGGAATCTGTGTCAAAACTGTTAGGAATTATGTGATCCTTACTAGCTGGAAGTAAGGGAGATGGGGCATGAAGTTATTTCTAGGAGTTGGACACATACCAAGTTTAGCTCAGTTCTGGGCATCTTTGAAATACCTATACAAACTTGTTCCTACATAGTAACTTGCAACTTCGAATGAAAATGTGATTGCTTACAGCAACGTGCTATATGTTCTGAATGCCCGAATTGGGAATCTGTGTCAAAACTTTGTTAGGAATTATGTGATCCTTACTAGCTGGAAGTAAGGGAGATGGGGCATGAAGTTATTTCTAGGAGTTGGACACATACCAAGTTTAGCTCAGTTCTGGGCATCTTTGAAATACCTATACAAACTTGTTCCTACATAGTAACTTGCATCTTTGAATGAGAATCTGCTTGCTTACAGCAACGTGCTATATGTTCTGAATGCCCGAATTGGGAATCTGTGTCAAAACTTTGTTAGGAATTATGTAATCCTTACTAGCTGGAAGTAAGGGAGATGGGGCATGAAGTTATTTCTAGGAGTTGGACACATACCAAGTTTAGCTCAGTTCTGGGCATCTTTGAAATACCTATACAAACTTGTTCCTACATAGTAACTTGCATCTTTGAATGAGAATGTGCTTGCTTACAGCAACGTGCTATATGTTCTGAATGCCCGAATTGGCAATCTGTGTCAAAACTTTGTTAGGAATTATGTGATCCTTACTAGCTGGAAGTAAGGGAGATGGGGCATGAAGTTATTTCTAGGAGTTGGACACATACCAAGTTTAGCTCAGTTCTGGGCATCTTTGAAATACCTATACAAACTTGTTCCTACATAGTAACTTGCGTCTTTGAATGAGAATGTGCTTGCTTACAGCAACGTGCTATATGTTCTGAATGCCCGAATTGGGAATCTGTGTCAAAACTTTGTTAGGAATTATGTGATCCTTACTAGCTGGAAGTAAGGGAGATGGGGCATGAAGTTATTTCTAGGAGTTGGACACATACCAAGTTTAGCTCAGTTCTGGGCATCTTTGAAATACCTATACAAACTTGTTCCTACATAGTAACTTGCATCTTTAATGAGAATCTGCTTGCTTACAGCAACGTGCTATATGTTCTGAATGCCCGAATTGGGAATCTGTGTCAAAACTTTGTTAGGAATTATGTGATCCTTACTAGCTGGAAGTAAGGGAGATGGGGCATGAAGTTATTTCTAGGAGTTGGACACATACCAAGTTTAGCTCAGTTCTGGGCATCTTTGAAATACCTATACAAACTTGTTCCTACATAGTAACTTGCAACTTTGAATGAGAATGTGCTTGCTTACAGCAACGTGCTATATGTTCTGAATGCCCGAATTGGGAATCTGTGTCAAAACTTTGTTAGGAATTATGTGATCCTTACTAGCTGGAAGTAAGGGAGATGGGGCATGAAGTTATTTCTAGGAGTTGGACACATACCAAGTTGAGCTCAGTTCTGGGCATCTTTGAAATACCTATACAAACTTGTTCCTACATAGTAACTTGCAACTTTGAATGAGAATCTGCTTGCTTACAGCAACGTGCTATATGTTCTGAATGCCCGAATTGGGAATCTGTGTCAAAACTTTGTTAGGAATTATGTGATCCTTACTAGCTGGAAGTAAGGGAGATGGGGCATGAAGTTATTTCTAGGAGTTGGACACATACCAAGTTTAGCTCAGTTCTGGGCATCTTTGAAATACCTATACAAACTTGTTCCTACCTAGTAACTTGCATCTTTGAATGAGAATGTGCTTGCTTACAGCAACGTGCTATATGTTCTGAATGCCCGAATTGGGAATCTGTGTCAAAACTGTTAGGAATTATGTGATCCTTACTAGCTGGAAGTAAGGGAGATGGGGCATGAAGTTATTTCTAGGAATTGGACACATACCAAGTTTAGCTCAGTTCTGGGCATCTTTGAAATACCTATACAAACTTGTTCCTACATAGTAACTTGCAACCTTGAATGAAAATGTGATTGCTTACAGCAACGTGCTATATGTTCTGAATGCCCGAATTGGGAATCTGTGTCAAAACTTTGTTAGGAATTATGTGATCCTTACTAGCTGGAAGTAAGGGAGATGGGGCATGAAGTTATTTCTAGGAATTGGACACATACCAAGTTTAGCTCAGTTCTGGGCATCTTTGAAATACCTATACAAACTTGTTCCTACATAGTAACTTGCATCTTTGAATGAGAATGTGCTTGCTTACAGCAACGTGCTATATGTTCTGAATGCCCGAATTGGGAATCTGTGTCAAAACTTTGTTAGGAATTATGTGATCCTTACTAGCTGGAAGTAAGGGAGATGGGGCATGAAGTTATTTCTTGGAGTTGGAGACATACCAAGTTTAGCTCAGTTGTGGGCATCTTTGAAATACCTATACAAACTTGTTCCTACATAGTAACTTGCAACTTTGAATGAGAATGTGCTTGCTTGCAGCAACGTGCTATATGTTCTGAATGCCCGAATAGTGAATCTGTGTCAAAACTTTGTTAGGAATTATGCGATCCTTACTAGCTGGAAGTAAGGGAGATGGGGCATGAAGTTATTTCTAGGAGTTGGACACATACCAAGTTTAGCTCAGTTCTGGGCATCTTTGAAATACCTATACAAACTTGTTCCTACATAGTAACTTGCATCTTTGAATGAGAATGTGCTTGCTTACAGCAACGTGCTATATGTTCTGAATGCCCGAATTGGGAATCTGTGTCAAAACTTTGTTAGGAATTATGTGATCCTTACTAGCTGGAAGTAAGGGAGATGGGGCATGAAGTTATTTCTAGAAGTTGGACACATACCAAGTTTAGCTCAGTTCTGGGCATCTTTGAAATACCTATACAAACTTGTTCCTACATAGTAACTTGCAACTTTGAATGAAAATGTGCTTGCTTACAGCAACGTGCTATATGTTCTGAATGCCCGAATTGGGAATCTGTGTCAAAACTTTGTTAGGAATTATGTGATCCTTACTAGCTGGAAGTAAGGGAGATGGGGCATGAAGTTATTTCTAGGAGTTGGACACATACCAAGTTTAGCTCAGATCTGGGCATCTTTGAAATACCTATACAAACTTGTTCCTACATAGTAACTTGCATCTTTGCATGAGAATCTGCTAGCTTACAGCAACGTGCTATATGTTCTGAATGCCCGAATTGGCAATCTGTGTCAAAACTTTGTTAGGAATTATGTGATCCTTACTAGCTGGAAGTAAGGGAGATGGGGCATGAAGTTATTTCTAGGAGTTGGACACATACCAAGTTTAGCTCAGTTCTGGGCATCTTTGAAATACCTATACAAACTTGTTCCTACATAGTAACTTGCATCTTTGAATGAGAATCTGCTTGCTTACAGCAACGTGCTATATGTTCTGAATGCCCGAATTGGGAATCTGTGTCAAAACTGTTAGGAATTATGTGATCCTTACTAGCTGGAAGTAAGGGAGATGGGGCATGAAGTTATTTCTAGGAGTTGGACACATACCAAGTTTAGCTCAGTTCTGGGCATCTTTGAAATACCTATACAAACTTGTTCCTACATAGTAACTTGCATCTTTGAATGAGAATCTGCTTGCTTACAGCAACGTGCTATATGTTCTGAATGCCCGAATTGGGAATCTGTGTCAAAACTGTTAGGAATTATGTGATCCTTACTAGCTGGAAGTAAGGGAGATGGGGCATGAAGTTATTTCTAGGAGTTGGACACATACCAAGTTTACCTCAGTTCTGGGCATCTTTGAAATACCTATACAAACTTGTTCCTACATAGTAACTTGCATCTTTGAATGAGAATCTGCTTGCTTACAGCAACGTGCTATATGTTCTGAATGCCCGAATTTGGAATCTGTGTCAAAACTGTTAGGAATTATGTGATCCTTACTAGCTGGAAGTAAGGGAGATGGGGCATGAAGTTATTTCTAGGAGTTGGACACATACCAAGTTTAGCTCAGTTCTGGGCATCTTTGAAATACCTATACAAACTTGTTCCTACATAGTAACTTGCAACTTCGAATGAAAATGTGATTGCTTACAGCAACGTGCTATATGTTCTGAATGCCCGAATTGGGAATCTGTGTCAAAACTTTGTTAGGAATTATGTGATCCTTACTAGCTGGAAGTAAGGGAGATGGGGCATGAAGTTATTTCTAGGAGTTGGACACATACCAAGTTTAGCTCAGTTCTGGGCATCTTTGAAATACCTATACAAACTTGTTCCTACATAGTAACTTGCATCTTTGAATGAGAATCTGCTTGCTTACAGCAACGTGCTATATGTTCTGAATGCCCGAATTGGGAATCTGTGTCAAAACTTTGTTAGGAATTATGTAATCCTTACTAGCTGGAAGTAAGGGAGATGGGGCATGAAGTTATTTCTAGGAGTTGGACACATACCAAGTTTAGCTCAGTTCTGGGCATCTTTGAAATACCTATACAAACTTGTTCCTACATAGTAACTTGCATCTTTGAATGAGAATGTGCTTGCTTACAGCAACGTGCTATATGTTCTGAATGCCCGAATTGGCAATCTGTGTCAAAACTTTGTTAGGAATTATGTGATCCTTACTAGCTGGAAGTAAGGGAGATGGGGCATGAAGTTATTTCTAGGAGTTGGACACATACCAAGTTTAGCTCAGTTCTGGGCATCTTTGAAATACCTATACAAACTTGTTCCTACATAGTAACTTGCGTCTTTGAATGAGAATGTGCTTGCTTACAGCAACGTGCTATATGTTCTGAATGCCCGAATTGGGAATCTGTGTCAAAACTTTGTTAGGAATTATGTGATCCTTACTAGCTGGAAGTAAGGGAGATGGGGCATGAAGTTATTTCTAGGAGTTGGACACATACCAAGTTTAGCTCAGTTCTGGGCATCTTTGAAATACCTATACAAACTTGTTCCTACATAGTAACTTGCATCTTTAATGAGAATCTGCTTGCTTACAGCAACGTGCTATATGTTCTGAATGCCCGAATTGGGAATCTGTGTCAAAACTTTGTTAGGAATTATGTGATCCTTACTAGCTGGAAGTAAGGGAGATGGGGCATGAAGTTATTTCTAGGAGTTGGACACATACCAAGTTTAGCTCAGTTCTGGGCATCTTTGAAATACCTATACAAACTTGTTCCTACATAGTAACTTGCAACTTTGAATGAGAATGTGCTTGCTTACAGCAACGTGCTATATGTTCTGAATGCCCGAATTGGGAATCTGTGTCAAAACTTTGTTAGGAATTATGTGATCCTTACTAGCTGGAAGTAAGGGAGATGGGGCATGAAGTTATTTCTAGGAGTTGGACACATACCAAGTTGAGCTCAGTTCTGGGCATCTTTGAAATACCTATACAAACTTGTTCCTACATAGTAACTTGCAACTTTGAATGAGAATCTGCTTGCTTACAGCAACGTGCTATATGTTCTGAATGCCCGAATTGGGAATCTGTGTCAAAACTTTGTTAGGAATTATGTGATCCTTACTAGCTGGAAGTAAGGGAGATGGGGCATGAAGTTATTTCTAGGAGTTGGACACATACCAAGTTTAGCTCAGTTCTGGGCATCTTTGAAATACCTATACAAACTTGTTCCTACCTAGTAACTTGCATCTTTGAATGAGAATGTGCTTGCTTACAGCAACGTGCTATATGTTCTGAATGCCCGAATTGGGAATCTGTGTCAAAACTGTTAGGAATTATGTGATCCTTACTAGCTGGAAGTAAGGGAGATGGGGCATGAAGTTATTTCTAGGAATTGGACACATACCAAGTTTAGCTCAGTTCTGGGCATCTTTGAAATACCTATACAAACTTGTTCCTACATAGTAACTTGCAACCTTGAATGAAAATGTGATTGCTTACAGCAACGTGCTATATGTTCTGAATGCCCGAATTGGGAATCTGTGTCAAAACTTTGTTAGGAATTATGTGATCCTTACTAGCTGGAAGTAAGGGAAATGGGGCATGAAGTTATTTCTAGGAGTTGGACACATACCAAGTTTAGCTCAGTTCTGGGCATCTTTGAAATACCTATACAAACTTGTTCCTACATAGTAACTTGCAACTTTGAATGAGAATGTGCTTGCTTGCAGCAACGTGCTATATGTTCTGAATGCCCGAATAGGGAATCTGTGTCAAAACTTTGTTAGGAATTATGTGATCCTTACTAGCTGGAAGTAAGGGAGATGGGGCATGAAGTTATTTCTAGGAGTTGGAGACATACCAAGTTTAGCTCAGTTCTGGGCATCTTTGAAATACCTATACAAACTTGTTCCTACCTAGTAACATGCATCTTTGAATGAGAATGTGCTTGCTTACAGCAACGTGCTATATGTTCTGAATGCCCGAATATGGAATCTGTGTCAAAACTTTGTTAGGAATTATGTGATCCTTACAAGCTGGAAGTAAGGGAGATGGGGCATGAAGTTATTTCTAGGAGTTGGACACATACCAAGTTTAGCTCAGTTCTGGGCATCTTTGAAATACCTATACAAACTTGTTCCTACCTAGTAACTTGCATCTTTGAATGAGAATGTGCTTGCTTACAGCAACGTGCTATATGTTCTGAATGCCCGAATTGGGAATCTGTGTCAAAACTTTGTTAGGAATTATGTGATCCTTACTAGCTGGAAGTAAGGGAGATGGGGCATGAAGTTATTTCTAGGAGTTGGACACATACCAAGATTAGCTCCGTTCTGGGCATCTTTGAAATACCTATACAAACTTGTTCCTACATAGTAACTTGCAACTTTGAATGAGAATGTGCTTGCTTACAGCAACGTGCTATATGTTCTGAATGCCCGAATTGGGAATCTGTGTCAAAACTTTGTTAGGAATTATGTGATCCTTACTAGCTGGAAGTAAGGGAGATGGGGCATGAAGTTATTTCTAGGAGTTGGACACATACCAAGTTTAGCTCAGTTCTGGGCATCTTTGAAATACCTATACAAACTTGTTCCTACCTAGTAACTTGCATCTTTGAATGAGAATCTGCTTGCTTACAGCAACGTGCTATATGTTCTGAATGCCCGAATTGGGAATCTGTGTCAAAATTTTGTTAGGAATTATGTGATCCTTACTAGCTGGAAGTAAGGGAGATGGGGCATGAAGTTATTTCTAGGAGTTGGACACATACCAAGTTTAGCTCAGTTCTGGGCATCTTTGAAAAACCTATACAAACTTGTTCCTACATAGTAACTTGCATCTTTGAATGAGAATCTCCTTGTTTACAGTAACGTGCTATATGTTCTGAATGCCCGAATTGGGAATCTGTGTCAAAACTTTGTTAGGAGTTATGTCATCCTTACTAGCTGGAAGTAAGGGAGATGGGGCATGAAGTTATTTCTAGGAGATGGACACATACCAAGTTTAGCTCAGTTCTGGGCATCTTTGAAATACCTGTACAAACTTGTTCCTACATATTAACTTGCAACTTTGAATGAGAATGTGCTTGCTTACAGCAACGTGCTATATGTTCTGAATGCCCGAATTGGGAATCTGTGTCAAAACTTTGTTAGGAATTATGTGATCCTTACTAGCTGGAAGTAAGGGAGATGGGGCATGAAGTTATTTCTAGGAGTTGGACACATACCAAGTTTAGCTCAGTTCTGGGCATCTTTGAAATACCTATACAAACTTGTTCCTACATAGTAACTTGCAACTTTGAATGAGAATGTGCTTGCTTACAGCAACGTGCTATATGTTCTGAATGCCCGAATTGGGAATCTGTGTCAAAACTTTGTTAGGAATTATGTGATCCTTACTAGCTGGAAGTAAGGGAGATGGGGCATGAAGTTATTTTTTGGAGTTGGAGACATACCAAGTTTAGCTCAGTTCTGGGCATCTTTGAAATACCTATACAAACTTGTTCCTACATAGTAACTTGCAACTTTGAATGAGAATGTGCTTGCTTGCAGCAACGTGCTATATGTTCTGAATGCCCCATTTGGGAATCTGTGTCAAAACTTTGTTAGGAATTATGTGATCCTTACTAGCTGGAAGTAAGGGAGATGGGGCATGAAGTTATTTCTAGGAGTTGGACACATACCAAGTTTAGCTCAGTTCTGGGCATGTTTGAAATACCTATACAAACTTGTTCCTACATAGTAACTTGCATCTTTGAATGAGAATGTGCTTGCTTACAGCAACGTGCTATATGTTCTGAATGCCCGAATTGGGAATCTGTGTCAAAACTTTGTTAGGAATTATGTGATCCTTACTAGCTGGAAGTAAGGGAGATGGGGCATGAAGTTATTTCTAGGAGTTGGACACATACCAAGTTTAGCTCAGTTCTGGGCATCTTTGAAATACCTATACAAACTTGTTCCTATATAGTAACTTGCAACTTTGAATGAGAATGTGCTTGCTTACAGCAACGTGCTATATGTTCTGAATGCCCGCATTGGGAATCTGTGTCAAATCTTTGTTAGGAATTATGTGATCCTTACTAGCTGGAAGTAAGGGAGATGGGGCATGAAGTTATTTCTAGGAGTTGGACACATACCAAGTTTAGCTCAGTTCTGGGCATCTTTGAAATACCTATACAAACTTGTTCCTACATAGTAACTTGCAACTTTGAATGAGAATGTGCTTGCTTACAGCAACGTGCTATATGTTCTGAATGCCCGAATTGGGAATCTGTGTCAAAACTTTGTTAGGAATTATGTGATCCTTACTAGCTGGAAGTAAGGGAGATGGGGCATGAAGTTATTTCTAGGAGTTGGACACATACCAAGTTTAGCTCAGTTCTGGGCATCTTTGAAATACCTATACAAACTTGTTGCTACATAGTAACTTGCATCATTAATGAGAATGTGGTTGCTTACAGCAACGTGCTATATGTTCTGAATGCCCGAATTGGGAATCTGTGTCAAAACTTTGTTAGGAATTATGTGATCCTTACTAGCTGGAAGTAAGGGAGATGGGGCATGAAGTTATTTCTAGGAGTTGGACACATACCAAGTTTAGCTCAGTTCTGGGCATCTTTGAAATACCTATACAAACTTGTTCCTACATAGTAACTTGCATCTTTGAATGAGAATCTGCTTGCTTACAGCAACGTGCTATATGTTCTGAATGCCCGAATTGGGAATCTGTGTCAAAACTTTGTTAGGAATTATGTGATCCTTACTAGCTGGAAGTAAGGGAGATGGGGCATGAAGTTATTTCTAGGAGTTGGACACATACCAAGTTTAGCTCAGTTCTGGGCATCTTTGAAATACCTATACAAACTTGTTCCTACATAGTAACTTGCATCTTTGAATGAGAATGTGCTTGCTTACAGCAACGTGCTATATGTTCTGAATGCCCGAATTTGGAATCTGTGTCAAAACTTTGTTAGGAATTATGTGATCCTTACTAGCTGGAAGTAAGTGAGATGGGGCATGAAGTTATTTCTAGGAGTTGGACACATACCAAGTTTAGCTCAGTTCTGAGCATCTTTGAAATACCTATACAAACTTGTTCGTACATAGTAACTTGCATCTTTGAATGAGAATGTGCTTGCTTACAGCAACGTGCTATATGTTCTGAATGCCCGAATTGGGAATCTGTGTCAAAACTTTGTTAGGAATTATGTGATCCTTACTAGCTGGAAGTAAGGGAGATGGGGCATGATGTTATTTCTAGGAGTTGGACACATACCAAGTTTAGCTCAGTTCTGGGCATCTTTGAAATACCTATACAAACTTGTTGCTACATAGTAACTTGCATCATTAATGAGAATGTGGTTGCTTACAGCAACGTGCTATATGTTCTGAATGCCCGAATTGGTAATCTGTGTCAAAACTTTGTTAGGAATTATGTGATCCTTACTAGCTGGAAGTAAGGGAGATGGGGCATGAAGTTATTTCTAGGAGTTGGACACATACCAAGTTTAGCTCAGTTCTGGGCATCTTTGAAATACCTATACAAACTTGTTCCTACATAGTAACTTGCATCTTTGAATGAGAATCTGCTTGCTTACAGCAACGTGCTATATGTTCTGAATGCCCGAATGGGGAATCTGTGTCAAAAATTTGTTAGGAATTATGTGATCCTTACTAGCTGGAAGTAAGGGAGATGGGGCATTAAGTTATTTCTAGGAGTTGGACACATACCAAGTTTAGCTCAGTTCTGGGCATCTTTGAAATACCTATACAAACTTGTTCCTACATAGTAACTTGCAACTTTGAATGAGAATGTGCTTGCTTGCAGCAACGTGCTATATGTTCTGAATGCCCCATTTGGGAATCTGTGTCAAAACTTTGTTAGGAATTATGTGATCCTTACTAGCTGGAAGTAAGGGAGATGGGGCATGAAGTTATTTCTAGGAGTTGGACACATACCAAGTTTAGCTCAGTTCTGGGCATGTTTGAAATACCTATACAAACTTGTTCCTACATAGTAACTTGCATCTTTGAATGAGAATGTGCTTGCTTACAGCAACGTGCTATATGTTCTGAATGCCCGAATTGGGAATCTGTGTCAAAACTTTGTTAGGAATTATGTGATCCTTACTAGCTGGAAGTAAGGGAGATGGGGCATGAAGTTATTTCTAGGAGTTGGACACATACCAAGTTTAGCTCAGTTCTGGGCATCTTTGAAATACCTATACAAACTTGTTCCTATATAGTAACTTGCAACTTTGAATGAGAATGTGCTTGCTTACAGCAACGTGCTATATGTTCTGAATGCTCGCATTGGGAATCTGTGTCAAATCTTTGTTAGGAATTATGTGATCCTTACTAGCTGGAAGTAAGGGAGATGGGGCATGAAGTTATTTCTAGGAGTTGGACACATACCAAGTTTAGCTCAGTTCTGGGCATCTTTGAAATACCTATACAAACTTGTTCCTACATAGTAACTTGCAACTTTGAATGAGAATGTGCTTGCTTACAGCAACGTGCTATATGTTCTGAATGCCCGAATTGGGAATCTGTGTCAAAACTTTGTTAGGAATTATGTGATCCTTACTAGCTGGAAGTAAGGGAGATGGGGCATGAAGTTATTTCTAGGAGTTGGACACATACCAAGTTTAGCTCAGTTCTGGGCATCTTTGAAATACCTATACAAACTTGTTGCTACATAGTAACTTGCATCATTAATGAGAATGTGGTTGCTTACAGCAACGTGCTATATGTTCTGAATGCCCGAATTGGGAATCTGTGTCAAAACTTTGTTAGGAATTATGTGATCCTTACTAGCTGGAAGTAAGGGAGATGGGGCATGAAGTTATTTCTAGGAGTTGGACACATACCAAGTTTAGCTCAGTTCTGGGCATCTTTGAAATACCTATACAAACTTGTTCCTACATAGTAACTTGCATCTTTGAATGAGAATGTGCTTGCTTACAGCAACGTGCTATATGTTCTGAATGCCCGAATTGGGAATCTGTGTCAAAACTTTGTTAGGAATTATGTGATCCTTACTAGCTGGAAGTAAGGGAGATGGGGCATGAAGTTATTTCTAGGAGTTGGACACATACCAAGTTTAGCTCAGTTCTGGGCATCTTTGAAATACCTATACAAACTTGTTCCTACATAGTAACTTGCATCTTTGAATGAGAATGTGCTTGCTTACAGCAACGTGCTATATGTTCTGAATGCCCGAATTGGGAATCTGTGTCAAAACTTTGTTAGGAATTATGTGATCCTTACTAGCTGGAAGTAAGTGAGATGGGGCATGAAGTTATTTCTAGGAGTTGGACACATACCAAGTTTAGCTCAGTTCTGAGCATCTTTGAAATACCTATACAAACTTGTTCGTACATAGTAACTTGCATCTTTGAATGAGAATGTGCTTGCTTACAGCAACGTGCTATATGTTCTGAATGCCCGAATTGGGAATCTGTGTCAAAACTTTGTTAGGAATTATGTGATCCTTACTAGCTGGAAGTAAGGGAGATGGGGCATGATGTTATTTCTAGGAGTTGGACACATACCAAGTTTAGCTCAGTTCTGGGCATCTTTGAAATACCTATACAAACTTGTTGCTACATAGTAACTTGCATCATTAATGAGAATGTGGTTGCTTACAGCAACGTGCTATATGTTCTGAATGCCCGAATTGGTAATCTGTGTCAAAACTTTGTTAGGAATTATGTGATCCTTACTAGCTGGAAGTAAGGGAGATGGGGCATGAAGTTATTTCTAGGAGTTGGACACATACCAAGTTTAGCTCAGTTCTGGGCATCTTTGAAATACCTATACAAACTTGTTCCTACATAGTAACTTGCATCTTTGAATGAGAATCTGCTTGCTTACAGCAACGTGCTATATGTTCTGAATGCCCGAATTGGGAATCTGTGTCAAAACTTTGTTAGGAATTATGTGATCCTTACTAGCTGGACGTAAGGGAGATGGGGCATGAAGTTATTTCTAGGAGTTGGACACATACCAAGTATAGCTCAGTTCTGGGCATCTTTGAAATACCTATACAAACTTGTTCCTACCTAGTAACTTGCATCTTTGAATGAGAATCTGCTTGCTTACAGCAACGTGCTATATGTTCTGAATGCCCGAATTGGGAATCTGTGTCAAAACTTTGTTAGGAATTATGTGATCCTTACTAGCTGGAAGTAAGGGAGATGGGGCATTAAGTTATTTCTAGGAGTTGGACACATACCAAGTTTAGCTCAGTTCTGGGCATCTTTGAAATACCTATACAAACTTGTTCGTACATAGTAACTTGCATCTTTGAATGAGAATGTGCTTGCTTACAGCAACGTGCAATATGTTCTGAATGCCCGAATTGGGAATCTGTGTCAAAACTTTGTTAGGAATTATGTGATCCTTACTAGCTGGAAGTAAGGGAGATGGGGCATGAAGTTATTTCTAGGAGTTGGACACATACCAAGTTTAGCTCAGTTCTGGGCCTCTTTGAAATACCTGTACAAACTTGTTCCTACATAGTAACTTGCATCTTTGAATGAGAATGTGCTTGCTTACAGCAACGTGCTATATGTTCTGAATGCCCGAATTGGGAATCTGTGTCAAAACTTTGTTAGGAATTATGTGATCCTTACTAGCTGGAAGTAAGGGAGATGGGGCATGAAGTTATTTCTAGGAGTTGGAGACATACCAAGTTTAGCTCAGTTCTGGGCATCTTTGAAATACCTATACAAACTTGTTCCTACCTAGTAACTTGCATCTTTGAATGAGAATGTGCTTGCTTACAGCAACGTGCTATATGTTCTGAATGCCCGAATTGGGAATCTGTGTCAAAACTTTGTTAGGAATTATGTGATCCTTACTAGCTGGAAGTAAGGGAGATGGGGCATGAAGTTATTTCTAGGAGTTGGACACATACCAAGTTTAGCTCAGTTCTGGGCATCTTTGAAATACCTATACAAACTTGTTCCTACATAGTAACTTGCAACTTTGAATGAGAATCTGCTTGCTTACAGCAACGTGCTATATGTTCTGAATGCCCGAATTGGGAATCTGTGTCAAAACTTTGTTAGGAATTATGTGATCCTTACTAGCTGGAAGTAAGGGAGATGGGGCATGAAGTTATTTCTAGGAGTTGGACACATACCAAGTTTAGCTCAGTTCTGGGCATCTTTGAAATACCTATACAAACTTGTTCCTACCTAGTAACTTGCATCTTTGAATGAGAATCTGCTTGCTTACAGCAACGTGCTATATGTTCTGAATGCCCGAATTGGGAATCTGTGTCAAAACTTTGTTAGGAATTATGTGATCCTTACTAGCTGGAAGTAAGGGAGATGGGGCATGAAGTTATTTCTAGGAGTTGGACACATACCAAGTTTAGCTCAGTTCTGGGCATCTTTGAAATACCTATACAAACTTGTTCCTACATAGTAACTTGCAACTTTGAATGAGAATCTGCTTGCTTACAGCAACGTGCTATATGTTCTGAATGCCCGAATTGGGAATCTGTGTCAAAACTTTGTTAGGAATTATGTGATCCTTACTAGCTGGAAGTAAGGGAGATGGGGCATGAAGTTATTTCTAGGAGTTGGACACATACCAAGTTTAGCTCAGTTCTGGGCATCTTTGAAATACCTATACAAACTTGTTCCTACATAGTAACTTGCATCTTTGAATGAGAATGTGCTTGCTTACAGCAACGTGCTATATGTTCTGAATGCCCATATTGGGAATCTGTGTCAAAACTTTGTTAGGAATTATGTGATCCTTACTAGCTGGAAGTAAGGGAGATGGGGCATGAAGTTATTTCTAGGAGTTGGACACATAGCAAGTTTAGCTCAGTTCTGGACATCTTTGAAATACCTATACAAACTTGTTCCTACATTGTAACTTGCAACTTTAAATGAAAATGTGCTTGCTCACAGCAACGTGCTATATGTTCTGAATGCCCGAATTGGGAATCTGTGTCAAAACTTTGTTAGGAATTATGTGATCCTTACTAGCTGAAAGTAAGGGAGATGGGGCATGAAGTTATTTCTAGGAGTTGGACACATACCAAGTTTAGCTCAGTTCTGGGCATCTTTGAAATACCTATACAAACTTGTTCCTACATAGTAACTTGCAACTTTGAATGAGAATGTGCTTGCTTACAGCAACGTGCTATATGTTCTGAATGCCCGAATTGGGAATCTGTGTCAAAACTTTGTTAGGAATTATGTGATCCGTACTAGCTGGAAGTAAGGGAGATGGGGCATGAAGTTATTTCTAGGAGTTGGACACATACCAAGTTTAGCTCAGTTCTGGGCATCTTTGAAATACCTATACAAACTTGTTCCTACATAGTAACTTGCATCTTTGAATGAGAATGTGCTTGCTTACAGCAACGTGCTATATGTTCTGAATGCCCGAATTGGGAATCTGTGTCAAAACTTTGTTAGGAATTATGTGATCCTTACTAGCTGGAAGTAAGGGAGATGGGGCATGAAGTTATTTCTAGGAGTTGGACACATACCAAGTTTAGCTCAGTTCTCGGCATCTTTGAAATACCTATACAAACTTGTTCCTACATAGTAACTTGCAACTTTGAATGAAAATGTGCTTGCTTACAGCAACGTGCTATATGTTCTGAATGCCCGATTTGGGAATCTGTGTCAAAACTTTGTTAGGAATTATGTGATCCTTACTAGCTGGAAGTAAGGGAGATGGGGCATGAAGTTATTTCTAGGAGTTTGACACATACCAAGTTTAGCTCAGTTCTGGGCATCTTTGAAATACCTATACAAACTTGTTCCTACATAGTAACTTGCATCTTTGAATGAGAATCTGCTTGCTTACAGCAACGTGCTATATGTTCTGAATGCCCGAATTGAGAATCTGTGTCAAAACTTTGTTAGAAATTATGTGATCCTTACTAGCTGGAAGTAAGGGAGATGGGGCATGAAGTTATTTCTAGGAGTTGGAGACATACCAAGTTTAGCTCAGTTCTGGGCATCTTTGAAATACCTATACAAACTTGTTCCTACATAGTAACTTGCAACTTTGAATGAAAATGTGCTTGCTTACAGCAACGTGCTATATGTTCTGAATGCCCGAATTGGGAATCTGTGTCAAAACTTTGTTAGGAATTATGTGATCCTTACTAGCTGGAAGTAAGGGAGATGGGGCATGAAGTTATTTCTAGGAGTTGGACACATACCAAGTTTAGCTCAGTTCTGGGCATCTTTGAAATACCTATACAAACTTGTTCCTACATAGTAACTTGCAACTTTGAATGAGAATGTGCTTGCTTGCAGCAACGTGCTATATGTTCTGAATGCCCGAATTGGGAATCTGTGTCAAAACTTTGTTAGGAATTATGTGATCCTTACTAGCTGGAAGTAAGGGAGATGGGGCATGAAGTTATTTCTAGGAGTTGGACACATACCAAGTTTAGCTCAGTTCTGGGCATCTTTGAAATACCTATACAAACTTGTTCCTACATAGTAACTTGCAACTTTGAATGAGAATGTGCTTGCTTACAGCAACGTGCTATATGTTCTGAATGCCCGAATTGGCAATCTGTGTCAAAACTTTGTTAGGAATTATGTGATCCTTACTAGCTGGAAGTAAGGGAGATGGGGCATGAAGTTATTTCTAGGAGTTGGACACATACCAAGTTTAGCTCAGTTCTGGGCATCTTTGAAATACCTATACAAACTTGTTCGTACATAGTAACTTGCATCTTTGAATGAGAATCTGCTTGCTTACAGCAACGTGCTATATGTTCTGAATGCCCGAATAGGGAATCTGTATCAAAACTTTGTTAGGAATTATGTGATCCTTACAAGCTGGAAGTAAGGGAGATGGGGCATGAAGTTATTTCTAGGAGTTGGACACATACCAAGTTTAGCTCAGTTCTGGGCATCTTTGAAATACCTATACAAACTTGTTCCTACCTAGTAACTTGCATCTTTGAATGAGAATGTGCTTGCTTACAGCAACGTGCTATATGTTCTGAATGCCCGAATTGGGAATCTGTGTCAAAACTTTGTTAGGAATTATGTGATCCTTACTAGCTGGAAGTAAGGGAGATGGGGCATGAAGTTATTTATAGGAGTTGGACACATACCAAGTTTAGCTCAGTTCTGGGCATCTTTGAAATACCTATACAAACTTGTTCCTACATAGTAACTTGCAACTTTGAATGAGAATGTGCTTGCTTACAGCAATGTGCTATATGTTCTGAATGCCCGAATTGGCAATCTGTGTCAAAATTTTGTTAGGAATTATGTGATCCTTACTAGCTGGAAGTAAGGGAGATGGGGCATGAAGTTATTTCTAGGAGTTGGACACATACCAAGATTAGCTCAGTTCTGGGCATCTTTGAAATACCTATACAAACTTGTTCCTACATAGTAACTTGCAACTTTGAATGAGAATGTGCTTGCTTACAGCAACGTGCTATATGTTCTGAATGCCCGAATTGGGAATCTGTGTCAAAACTTTGTTAGGAATTATGTGATCCTTACTAGCTGGAAGTAAGGGAGATGGGGCATGAAGTTATTTCTAGGAGTTGGACACATACCAAGTTTAGCTCAGTTCTGGGCATCTTTCAAACACCTATACAAACTTGTTCCTACCTAGTAACTTGCATCTTTGAATGAGAATCTGCTTGCTTACAGCAACGTGCTATATGTTCTGAATGCCCGAATTGGGAATCTGTGTCAAAATTTTGTTAGGAATTATGTGATCCTTACTAGCTGGAAGTAAGGGAGATGGGGCATGAAGTTATTTCTAGGAGTTGGACACATACCAAGTTTAGCTCAGTTCTGGGCATCTTTGAAATACCTATACAAACTTGTTCCTACATAGTAACTTGCATCTTTGAATGAGAATCTGCTTGCTTACAGCAACGTGCTATATGTTCTGAATGCCCAAATTGGGAATCTGTGTCAAAACTTTGTTAGGAGTTATGTCATCCTTACTAGCTGGAAGTAAGGGAGATGGGGCATGAAGTTATTTCTAGGAGTTGGACACATACCAAGTTTAGCTCAGTTCTGGGCATCTTTGAAATACCTGTACAAACTTGTTCCTACATAGTAACTTGCAACTTTGAATGAAAATGTGCTTGCTTACAGCAACGTGCTATATGTTCTGAATGCCCGAATTGGGAATCTGTGTCAAAACTTTGTTAGGAATTATGTGATCCTTACTAGCTGGAAGTAAGGGAGATGGGGCATGAAGTTATTTGTAGGAGTTGGACACATACCAAGTTTAGCTCAGTTCTGGGCATCTTTGAAATACCTATACAAACTTGTTCCTACATAGTAACTTGCAACTTTGAATGAGAATGTGCTTGCTTACAGCAACGTGCTATATGTTCTGAATGCCCGAATTGGGAATCTGTGTCAAAACTTTGTTAGGAATTATGTGATCCTTACTAGCTGGAAGTAAGGGAGATGGGGCATGAAGTTATTTCTAGGAGTTGGACACATACCAAGTTTAGCTCAGTTCTGGGCATCTTTGAAATACCTATACAAACTTGTTCCTACATAGTAACTTGCAACTTTGAATGAAAATGTGCTTGCTTACAGCAACGTGCTATATGTTCTGAATGCCCGAATTGGGAATCTGTGTCAAAACTTTGTTAGGAATTATGTGATCCTTACTAGCTGGAAGTAAGGGAGATGGGGCATGAAGTTATTTCTAGGAGTTGGACACATACCAAGTTTAGCTCACTTCTGGGCATCTTTGAAATACCTATACAAACTTGTTCCTACATAGTAACTTGAAACTTTGAATGAGAATCTGCTTGCTTACAGCAACGTGCTATATATTCTGAATGCCCGAATTGGGAATCTGTGTCAAAACTTTGTTAGGAATTATGTGATCCTTACTAGCTGGAAGTAAGGGAGATGGGGCATGAAGTTATTTCTAGGAGTTGGACACATACCAAGTTTAGCTCAGTTCTGGGCATCTTTGAAATACCTATACAAACTTGTTCCTACATAGTAACTTGCATCTTTGAATGAGAATGTGCTTGCTTACAGCAACGTGCTATATGTTCTGAATGCCCGAATTGGGAATCTGTGTCAAAACATTTTTAGGAATTATGTGATCCTTACTAGCTGGAAGTAAGGGAGATGGGGCATGAAGTTATTTCTAGGAGTTGGACACATACCAAGTTTAGCTCAGTTCTGGGCATCTTTGAAATACCTATACAAACTTGTTCCTACATAGTAACTTGCATCTTTGAATGAGAATCTGCTTGCTTACAGCAACGTGCTATATGTTCTGAATGCCCGTATTTGGAATCTGTGTCAAAACTTTGTTAGGAATTATGTGATCCTTACTAGCTGGAAGTAAGGGAGATGGCGCATGAAGTTATTTCTAGGAGTTGGATGCATACCAAGTTTAGCTCAGTTCTGGGCATCTTTGAAATACCTATACAAACTTGTTCCTACATAGTAACTTGCAACTTTGAATGAAAATGTGCTTGCTTACAGCAACGTGCTATATGTTCTGAATGCCCGAATTGGCAATCTGTGTCAAAACTTTGTTAGGAATTTTGTGATCCTTACTAGCTGGAAGTAAGGGAGATGGGGCATGAAGTTATTTCTAGGAGTTGGACACATACCAAGTTTAGCTCAGTTCTGGGCATCTTTGAAATACCTATACAAACTTGTTCCTACATAGTAACTTGCATCTTTGAATGAGAATCTGCTTGCTTACAGCAACGTGCTATATGTTCTGAATGCCCGAATTGGGAATCTGTGTCAAAAGTTTGTTAGGAATTATGTGATCCTTACTAGCTGGAAGTAAGGGAGATGGGGCATGAAGTTATTTCTAGGAGTTGGACACATACCAAGTTAGCTCAGTTCTGGGCATCTCTGAAATACCTATACAAACTTGTTCCTACATAGTAACTTGCATCTTTGAATGAGAATGTGCTTGCTTACAGCAACGTGCTATATGTTCTGAATGCCCGAATTGGGAATCTGTGTCAAAACTTTGTTAGGAATTATGTGATCCTTACTAGCTGGAAGTAAGGGAGATGGGGCATGAAGTTATTTCTAGGAGTTGGACACATACCAAGTTTAGCTCAGTTCTGGGCATCTTTGAAATACCTATACAAACTTGTTCCTACATAGTAACTTGCAACTTTGAATGAGAATGTGCTTGCTTGCAGCAACGTGCTATATGTTCTGAATGCCCGAATTGGGAATCTGTGTCAAAACTTTGTTAGGAATTATGTGATCCTTACTAGCTGGAAGTAAGGGAGATGGGGCATGAAGTTATTTCTAGGAGTTTGACACATACCAAGTTTAGCTCAGTTCTGGGCATCTTTGAAATACCTATACAAACTTGTTCCTACATAGTAACTTGCATCTTTGAATGAGAATCTGCTTGCTTACAGCAACGTGCTATATGTTCTGAATGCCCGAATTGAGAATCTGTGTCAAAACTTTGTTAGGAATTATGTGATCCTTACTAGCTGGAAGTAAGGGAGATGGGGCATGAAGTTATTTCTAGGAGTTGGACACATACCAAGTTTAGCTCAGTTCTGGGCATCTTTGAAATACCTATACAAACTTGTTCCTACATAGTAACTTGCAACTTTGAATGAAAATGTGCTTGCTTACAGCAACGTGCTATATGTTCTGAATGCCCGAATTGGGAATCTGTGTCAAAACTTTGTTAGGAATTATGTGATCCTTACTAGCTGGAAGTAAGGGAGATGGGGCATGAAGTTATTTCTAGGAGTTGGACACATACCAAGTTTAGCTCAGTTCTGGGCATCTTTGAAATACCTATACAAACTTGTTCCTACATAGTAACTTGCAACTTTGAATGAGAATGTGCTTGCTTGCAGCAACGTGCTATATGTTCTGAATGCCCGAATTGGGAATCTGTGTCAAAACTTTGTTAGGAATTATGTGATCCTTACTAGCTGGAAGTAAGGGAGATGGGGCATGAAGTTATTTCTAGGAGTTGGACACATACCAAGTTTAGCTCAGTTCTGGGCATCTTTGAAATACCTATACAAACTTGTTCCTACATAGTAACTTGCAACTTTGAATGAGAATGTGCTTGCTTACAGCAACGTGCTATATGTTCTGAATGCCCGAATTGGCAATCTGTGTCAAAACTTTGTTAGGAATTATGTGATCCTTACTAGCTGGAAGTAAGGGAGATGGGGCATGAAGTTATTTCTAGGAGTTGGACACATACCAAGTTTAGCTCAGTTCTGGGCATCTTTGAAATACCTATACAAACTTGTTCGTACATAGTAACTTGCATCTTTGAATGAGAATCTGCTTGCTTACAGCAACGTGCTATATGTTCTGAATGCCCGAATTGGGAATCTGTGTCAAAACTTTGTTAGGAATTATGTGATCCTTACTAGCTGGAAGTAAGGGAGATGGGGCATGAAGTTATTTCTAGGAGTTGGACACATACCAAGTTTAGCTCAGTTCTGGGCATCTTTGAAATACCTATACAAACATGTTCCTACATAGTAACTTGCATCTTTGAATGAGAATGTGCTTGCTTACAGCAACGTGCTATATGTTCTGAATGCCCGAATAGGGAATCTGTATCAAAACTTTGTTAGGAATTATGTGATCCTTACAAGCTGGAAGTAAGGGAGATGGGGCATGAAGTTATTTCTAGGAGTTGGACACATACCAAGTTTAGCTCAGTTCTGGGCATCTTTGAAATACCTATACAAACTTGTTCCTACCTAGTAACTTGCATCTTTGAATGAGAATGTGCTTGCTTACAGCAACGTGCTATATGTTCTGAATGCCCGAATTGGGAATCTGTGTCAAAACTTTGTTAGGAATTATGTGATCCTTACTAGCTGGAAGTAAGGGAGATGGGGCATGAAGTTATTTATAGGAGTTGGACACATACCAAGTTTAGCTCAGTTCTGGGCATCTTTGAAATACCTATACAAACTTGTTCCTACATAGTAACTTGCAACTTTGAATGAGAATGTGCTTGCTTACAGCAATGTGCTATATGTTCTGAATGCCCGAATTGGCAATCTGTGTCAAAATTTTGTTAGAAATTATGTGATCCTTACTAGCTGGAAGTAAGGGAGATGGGGCATGAAGTTATTTCTAGGAGTTGGACACATACCAAGATTAGCTCAGTTCTGGGCATCTTTGAAATACCTATACAAACTTGTTCCTACATAGTAACTTGCAACTTTGAATGAGAATGTGCTTGCTTACAGCAACGTGCTATATGTTCTGAATGCCCGAATTGGGAATCTGTGTCAAAACTTTGTTAGGAATTATGTGATCCTTACTAGCTGGAAGTAAGGGAGATGGGGCATGAAGTTATTTCTAGGAGTTGGACACATACCAAGTTTAGCTCAGTTCTGGGCATCTTTCAAACACCTATACAAACTTGTTCCTACCTAGTAACTTGCATCTTTGAATGAGAATCTGCTTGCTTACAGCAACGTGCTATATGTTCTGAATGCCCGAATTGGGAATCTGTGTCAAAATTTTGTTAGGAATTATGTGATCCTTACTAGCTGGAAGTAAGGGAGATGGGGCATGAAGTTATTTCTAGGAGTTGGACACATACCAAGTTTAGCTCAGTTCTGGGCATCTTTGAAATACCTATACAAACTTGTTCCTACATAGTAACTTGCATCTTTGAATGAGAATCTGCTTGCTTACAGCAACGTGCTATATGTTCTGAATGCCCGAATTGGGAATCTGTGTCAAAACTTTGTTAGGAGTTATGTCATCCTTACTAGCTGGAAGTAAGGGAGATGGGGCATGAAGTTATTTCTAGGAGTTGGACACATACCAAGTTTAGCTCAGTTCTGGGCATCTTTGAAATACCTGTACAAACTTGTTCCTACATAGTAACTTGCAACTTTGAATGAGAATGTGCTTGCTTACAGCAACGTGCTATATGTTCTGAATGCCCGAATTGGGAATCTGTGTCAAAACTTTGTTAGGAATTATGTGATCCTTACTAGCTGGAAGTAAGGGAGATGGGGCATGAAGTTATTTCTAGGAGTTGGACACATACCAAGTTTAGCTCAGTTCTGGGCATCTTTGAAATACCTATACAAACTTGTTCCTACGTAGTAACTTGCAACTTTGAATGAGAATGTGCTTGCTTACAGCAACGTGCTATATGTTCTGAATGCCCGAATTGGGAATCTGTGTCAAAACTTTGTTAGGAATTATGTGATCCTTACTAGCTGGAAGTAAGGGAGATGGGGCATGAAGTTATTTCTAGGAGTTGGACACATACCAAGTTTAGCTCAGTTCTGGGCATCTTTGAAATACCTATACAAACTTGTTCCTACATAGTAACTTGCAACTTTGAATGAAAATGTGCTTGCTTACAGCAACGTGCTATATGTTCTGAATGCCCGAATTGGGAATCTGTGTCAAAACTTTGTTAGGAATTATGTGATCCTTACTAGCTGGAAGTAAGGGAGATGGGGCATGAAGTTATTTCTAGGAGTTGGACACATACCAAGTTTAGCTCACTTCTGGGCATCTTTGAAATACCTATACAAACTTGTTCCTACATAGTAACTTGAAACTTTGAATGAGAATCTGCTTGCTTACAGCAACGTGCTATATATTCTGAATGCCCGAATTGGGAATCTGTGTCAAAACTTTGTTAGGAATTATGTGATCCTTACTAGCTGGAAGTAAGGGAGATGGGGCATGAAGTTATTTCTAGGAGTTGGACACATACCAAGTTTAGCTCAGTTCTGGGCATCTTTGAAATACCTATACAAACTTGTTCCTACATAGTAACTTGCATCTTTGAATGAGAATGTGCTTGCTTACAGCAACGTGCTATATGTTCTGAATGCCCGAATTGGGAATCTGTGTCAAAACATTTTTAGGAATTATGTGATCCTTACTAGCTGGAAGTAAGGGAGATGGGGCATGAAGTTATTTCTAGGAGTTGGACACATACCAAGTTTAGCTCAGTTCTGGGCATCTTTGAAATACCTATACAAACTTGTTCCTACATAGTAACTTGCATCTTTGAATGAGAATCTGCTTGCTTACAGCAACGTGCTATATGTTCTGAATGCCCGTATTTGGAATCTGTGTCAAAACTTTGTTAGGAATTATGTGATCCTTACTAGCTGGAAGTAAGGGAGATGGCGCATGAAGTTATTTCTAGGAGTTGGATGCATACCAAGTTTAGCTCAGTTCTGGGCATCTTTGAAATACCTATACAAACTTGTTCCTACATAGTAACTTGCAACTTTGAATGAAAATGTGCTTGCTTACAGCAACGTGCTATATGTTCTGAATGCCCGAATTGGCAATCTGTGTCAAAACTTTGTTAGGAATTTTGTGATCCTTACTAGCTGGAAGTAAGGGAGATGGGGCATGAAGTTATTTCTAGGAGTTGGACACATACCAAGTTTAGCTCAGTTCTGGGCATCTTTGAAATACCTATACAAACTTGTTCCTACATAGTAACTTGCATCTTTGAATGAGAATCTGCTTGCTTACAGCAACGTGCTATATGTTCTGAATGCCCGTATTGGGAATCTGTGTCAAAAGTTTGTTAGGAATTATGTGATCCTTACTAGCTGGAAGTAAGGGAGATGGGGCATGAAGTTATTTCTAGGAGTTGGACACATACCAAGTTAGCTCAGTTCTGGGCATCTCTGAAATACCTATACAAACTTGTTCCTACATAGTAACTTGCATCTTTGAATGAGAATGTGCTTGCTTACAGCAACGTGCTATATGTTCTGAATGCCCGAATTGGGAATCTGTGTCAAAACTTTGTTAGGAATTATGTGATCCTTACTAGCTGGAAGTAAGGGAGATGGGGCATGAAGTTATTTCTAGGAGTTGGACACATACCAAGTTTAGCTCAGTTCTGGGCATCTTTGAAATACCTATACAAACTTGTTCCTACATAGTAACTTGCAACTTTGAATGAGAATGTGCTTGCTTGCAGCAACGTGCTATATGTTCTGAATGCCCGAATTGGGAATCTGTGTCAAAACTTTGTTAGGAATTATGTGATCCTTACTAGCTGGAAGTAAGGGAGATGGGGCATGAAGTTATTTCTAGGAGTTGGACGCATACCAAGTTTAGCTCAGTTCTGGGCATCTTTGAAATACCTATACAAACTTGTTCCTACATAGTAACTTGCATCTTTTAATGAGAATCTGCTTGCTTACAGCAACGTGCTATATGTTCTGAATGCCCGAATTGGGAATCTGTGTCAAAACTTTGTTAGGAATTATGTGATCCTTACTAGCTGGAAGTAAGGGAGATGGGGCATGAAGTTATTTCTAGGAGTTGGACACATACCAAGTTTAGCTCAGTTCTGGGCATCTTTGAAATACCTATACAAACTTGTTCCTACATAGTAACTTGCAACTTTGAATGAAAATGTGCTTGCTTACAGCAACGTGCTATATGTTCTGAATGCCCGAATTGGGAATCTGTGTCAAAACTTTGTTAGGAATTATGTGATCCTTACTAGCTGGAAGTAAGGGAGATGGGGCATGAAGTTATTTCTAGGAGTTGGACACATACCAAGTTTAGCTCACTTCTGGGCATCTTTGAAATACCTATACAAACTTGTTCCTACATAGTAACTTGCAACTTTGAATGAGAATCTGCTTGCTTACAGCAATGTGCTATATGTTCTGAATGCCCGAATTGGGAATCTGTGTCAAAACTTTGTTAGGAATTATGTGATCCTTACTAGCTGGAAGTAAGGGAGATGGGGCATGAAGTTATTTCTAGGAGTTGGACACATACCAAGTTTAGCTCAGTTCTGGGCATCTTTGAAATACCTATACAAACTTGTTCCTACATAGTAACTTGCATCTTTGAATGAGAATGTGCTTGCTTACAGCAACGTGCTATATGTTCTGAATGCCCGAATTGGGATCTGTGTCAAAACTTTTTTAGGAATTATGTGATCCTTACTAGCTGGAAGTAAGGGAGATGGGGCATGAAGTTATTTCTAGGAGTTGGACACATACCAAGTTTAGCTCAGTTCTGGGCATCTTTGAAATACCTATACAAACTTGTTCCTACATAGTAACTTGCATCTTTGAATGAGAATGTGCTTGCTTACAGCAACGTGCTATATGTTCTGAATGCCCGAATTGGGAATCTGTGTCAAAACTTTGTTAGGAATTATGTGATCCTTACTAGCTGGAAGTAAGGGAGATGGCGCATGAAGTTATTTCTAGGAGTTGGACGCATACCAAGTTTAGCTCAGTTCTGGGCATCTTTGAAATACCTATACAAACTTGTTCCTACATAGTAACTTGCAACTTTGAATGAAAATGTGCTTGCTTACAGCAACGTGCTATATGTTCTGAATGCCCCAATTGGCAATCTGTGTCAAAACTTTGTTAGGAATTTTGTGATCCTTACTAGCTGGAAGTAAGGGAGATGGGGCATGAAGTGATTTCTAGGAGTTGGACACATACCAAGTTTAGCTCAGTTCTGGGCATCTTTGAAATACCTATACAAACTTGTTCCTACATAGTAACTTGCATCTTTAATGAGAATCTGCTTGCTTACAGCAACGTGCTATATGTTCTGAATGCCCGATTTGGGAATCTGTGTCAAAACTTTGTTAGGAATTATGTGATCCTTACTAGCTGGAGTAAGGGAGATGGGGCATGAAGTTATTTCTAGGAGTTGGACACATACCAAGTTTAGCTCAGTTCTGGGCATCTTTGAAATACCTATACAAACTTGTTCCTACATAGTAACTTGCAACTTTGAATGAGAATGTGCTTGCTTGCAGCAACGTGCTATATGTTCTGAATGCCCGATTTGGGAATCTGTGTCAAAACTTTGTTAGGAATTATGTGATCCTTACTAGCTGGAAGTAAGGGAGATGGGGCATGAAGTTATTTCTAGGAGTTGGACACATACCAAGTTTAGCTCAGTTCTGGGCATCTTTGAAATACCTATACAAACTTGTTCCTACATAGTAACTTGCAACTTTGAATGAGAATGTGCTTGCTTACAGCAACGTGCTATATGTTCTGAATGCCCGAATTGGGAATCTGTGTCAAAACTTTGTTAGGAATTATGTGATCCTTACTAGCTGGAAGTAAGGGAGACGGGGCATGAAGTTATTTCTAGGAGTTGGACACATACCAAGTTTAGCTCAGTTCTGGGCATCTTTGAAATACCTATACAAACTTGTTCCTACATAGTAACTTGCAACTTTGAATGAGAATGTGCTTGCTTACAGCAACGTGCTATATGTTCTGAATGCCCGAATTGGGAATCTGTGTCAAAACTTTGTTAGGAATTATGTGATCCTTACTAGCTGGAAGTAAGGGAGATGGGGCATGAAGTTATTTCTAGGAGTTGGACACATACCAAGTTTAGCTCAGTTCTGGGCATCTTTGAAATACCTATACAAACTTGTTCCTACATAGTAACTTGCAACTTTGAATGAGAATGTGCTTGCTTACAGCAACGTGCTATATGTTCTGAATGCCCGAATTGGGAATCTGTGTCAAAACTTTGTTAGGAATTATGTGATCCTTACTAGCTGGAAGTAAGGGAGATGGGGCATGAAGTTATTTCTTGGAGTTGGAGACATACCAAGTTTAGCTCAGTTCTCGGCATCTTTGAAATACCTATACAAACTTGTTCCTACATAGTAACTTGCAACTTTGAATGAGAATGTGCTTGCTTGCAGCAACGTGCTATATGTTCTGAATGCCCGATTTGGGAATCTGTGTCAAAACTTTGTTAGGAATTATGTGATCCTTACTAGCTGGAAGTAAGGGAGATGGAGCATGAAGTTATTTCTAGGAGTTGGACACATACCAAGTTTAGCTCAGTTCTGGGCATCTTTGAAATACCTATACAAACTTGTTCCTACATAGTAACTTGCATCTTTGAATGAGAATGTGCTTGCTCACAGCAACGTGCTATATGTTCTGAATGCCCGAATTGGGAATCTGTGTCAAAACGTTGTTAAGAATTATGTGATCCTTACTAGCTGGAAGTAAGGGAGATGGGGCATGAAGTTATTTCTAGGAGTTGGACACATACCAAGTTTAGCTCAGTTCTGGGCATCTTTGAAATACCTATACAAACTTGTTCCTACATAGTAACTTGAATCTTTGAATGAGAATGTGCTTGCTTACAGCAACGTGCTATATGTTCTGAATGCCCGAATTGGGAATCTGTGTCAAAACTTTGTTAGGATTTATGTGATCCTTACTAGCTGGAAGTAAGGGAGATGGGGCATGAAGTTATTTCTAGGAGTTGGACACATACCAAGTTTAGCTCAGTTCTGGGCATCTTTGAAATACCTATACAAACTTGTTCCTACATAGTAACTTGCAACTTTGAATGAGAATGTGCTTGCTTACAGCAACGGGCTATATGTTCTGAATGCCCGAATTGGGAATCTGTGTCAAAACTTTGTTAGGAATTATGTGATCCTTACTCTCTGGAAGTAAGGGAGATGGGGCATGAAGTTATTTCTAGGAGTTGGACACATACCAAGTTTAGCTCAGTTCTGGGCATCTTTGAAATACCTATACAAACTTGTTCCTACATAGTAACTTGCAACTTTGAATGAGAATGTGCTTGCTTACAGCAACGTGCTATATGTTCTGAATGCCCGAATTGGGAATCTGTGTCAAATCTTTGTTAGGAATTATGTGATCCGTACTAGCTGGAAGTAAGGGAGATGGGGCATGAAGTTATTTCTTGGAGTTGGAGACATACCAACTTTAGCTCAGTTCTGGGCATCTTTGAAATACCTATACAAACTTGTTCCTCCATAGTAACTTGCATCTTTGAAAGAGAATGTGCTTGCTTACAGCAACGTGCTATATGTTCTGAATGCCCGAATTGGCAATCTGTGTCAAAACTTTGTTAGGAATTATGTGATCCGTACTAGCTGGAAGTAAGGGAGATGGGGCATGAAGTTATTTCTTGGAGTTGGAGACATACCAAGTTTAGCTCAGTTCTGGGCATCTTTGAAATACCTATACAAACTTGTTCCTACCTAGTAACTTGCATCTTTGAATGAGAATGTGCTTGCTTACAGCAACGTGCTATATGTTCTGAATGCCCGAATTGGGAATCTGTGTCAAAACTTTGTTAGGAATTATGTGATCCTTACTAGCTGAAAGTAAGGCAGATGGGGCATGAAGTTATTTCTAGGAGTTGGACACATACCAAGTTTAGCTCATTCTGGGCATCTTTGAAATACCTATACAAACTTGTTCCTACCTAGTAACTTGCATCTTTGAATGAGAATCTGCTTGCTTACAGCAACGTGCTGTATGTTCTGAATGCCCGAATTGGGAATCTGTGTCAAAACTTTGTTAGGAATTATGTGATCCTTACTAGCTGGAAGTAAGGGAGATGGGGCATGAAGTTATTTCTAGGAGTTGGACACATACCTAGTTTAGCTCAGTTCTGGGCATCTTTGAAATACCTATACAAACTTGTTCCTACATAGTAACTTGCATCTTTGAATGAAAATGTGCTTGCTTACAGCAACGTGCTATATGTTCTGAATGCCCGAATTGGGAATCTGTGTCAAAACTTTGTTAGGAATTATGTCATCCTTACTAGCTGGAAGTAAGGGAGATGGGGCATGAAGTTATTTCTAGGAGTTGGACACATACCAAGTTTAGCTCAGTTCTGGGCATCTTTGAAATACCTATACAAACTTGTTCCTACATAGTAACTTGCAACTTTGAATGAAAATGTGCTTGCTTACAGCAACGTGCTATATGTTCTGAATGCCCGAATTGGGAATCTGTGTCAAAACTTTGTTAGGAATTATGTGATCCTTACTAGCTGGAAGTAAGGGAGATGGGGCATGAAGTTATTCATAGAAGTTGGACACATACCAAGTTTAGCTCAGTTCTGGGCATCTTTGAAATACCTATACAAACTTGTTCCTACATAGTAACTTGCAACTTTGAATGAGAATGTGCTTGCTTGCAGCAACGTGCTATATGTTCTGAATGCCCGAATAGGGAATCTGTGTCAAAACTTTGTTAGGAATTATGTGATCCTTACTAGCTGGAAGTAAGGGAGATGGGGCATGAAGTTATTTCTAGGAGTTGGACACATACCAAGTTTAGCTCAGTTCTGGGCATCTTTGAAATACCTATACAAACTTGTTCCTACCTAGTAACATGCATCTTTGAATGAGAATGTGCTTGCTTACAGCAACGTGCTATATGTTCTGAATGCCCGAATAGGGAATCTGTGTCAAAACTTTGTTAGGAATTATGTGATCCTTACAAGCTGGAAGTAAGGGAGATGGGGCATGAAGTTATTTCTAGGAGTTGGACACATACCAAGTTTAGCTCAGTTCTGGGCATCTTTGAAATACCTATACAAACTTGTTCCTACCTAGTAACTTGCATCTTTGAATGAGAATGTGCTTGCTTACAGCAACGTGCTATATGTTCTGAATGCCCGAATTGGGAATCTGTGTCAAAACTTTGTTAGGAATTATGTGATCCTTACTAGCTGGAAGTAAGGGAGATGGGGCATGAAGTTATTTCTAGGAGTTGGACACATACCAAGATTAGCTCAGTTCTGGGCATCTTTGAAATACCTATACAAACTTGTTCCTACATAGTAACTTGCAACTTTGAATGAGATTGTGCTTGCTTACAGCAACGTGCTATATGTTCTGAATTCCCGAATTGGGAATCTGCGTCAAAACTTTGTTAGGAATTATGTGATCCTTACTAGCTGGAAGTAAGGCAGATGGGGCATGAAGTTATTTCTAGGAGTTGGACACATACCAAGTTTAGCTCATTCTGGGCATCTTTGAAATACCTATACAAACTTGTTCCTACCTAGTAACTTGCATCTTTGAATGAGAATCTGCTTGCTTACAGCAACGTGCTGTATGTTCTGAATGCCCGAATTGGGAATCTGTGTCAAAACTTTGTTAGGAATTATGTGATCCTTACTAGCTGGAAGTAAGGGAGATGGGGCATTAAGTTATTTCTAGGAGTTGGACACATACCTAGTTTAGCTCAGTTCTGGGCATCTTTGAAATACCTATACAAACTTGTTCCTACATAGTAACTTGCATCTTTGAATGAAAATGTGCTTGCTTACAGCAACGTGCTATATGTTCTGAATGCCCGAATTGGGAATCTGTGTCAAAACTTTGTTAGGAATTATGTCATCCTTACTAGCTGGAAGTAAGGGAGATGGGGCATGAAGTTATTTCTAGGAGTTGGACACATACCAAGTTTAGCTCAGTTCTGGGCATCTTTGAAATACCTATACAAACTTGTTCCTACATAGTAACTTGCAACTTTGAATGAAAATGTGCTTGCTTACAGCAACGTGCTATATGTTCTGAATGCCCGAATTGGGAATCTGTGTCAAAACTTTGTTAGGAATTATGTGATCCTTACTAGCTGGAAGTAAGGGAGATGGGGCATGAAGTTATTTCTAGGAGTTGGACACATACCAACTTTAGCTCAGTTCTGGGCATCTTTGAAATACCTATACAAAATTGTTCCTACATAGTAACTTGCAACTTTGAATGAGAATGTGCTTGCTTACAGCAACGTGCTATATGTTCTGAATGCCCGAATTGGGAATCTGTGTCAAAACTTTGTTAGGAATTATGTGATCCTTACTAGCTGGAAGTAAGGGAGATGGGGCATGAAGTTATTTCTAGGAGTTGGACACATACCAAGTTTAGCTCAGTTCTGGGCATCTTTGAAATACCTATACAAACTTGTTCCTACATAGTAACTTACATCTTTGAATGAGAATGTGCTTGCTTACAGCAACGTGCTATATGTTCTGAATGCCCGAATTGGGAATCTGTGTCAAAACTTTGTTAGGAATTATGTGATCCTTACTAGCTGGAAGTAAGGGAGATGGGGCATGAAGTTATTCATAGAAGTTGGACACATACCAAGTTTAGCTCAGTTCTGGGCATCTTTGAAATACCTATACAAACTTGTTCCTACATAGTAACTTGAAACTTTGAATGAGAATGTGCTTGCTTGCAGCAACGTGCTATATGTTCTGAATGCCCGAATAGGGAATCTGTGTCAAAACTTTGTTAGGAATTATGTGATCCTTACTAGCTGGAAGTAAGGGAGATGGGGCATGAAGTTATTTCTAGGAGTTGGACACATACCAAGTTTAGCTCAGTTCTGGGCATCTTTGAAATACCTATACAAACTTGTTCCTACCTAGTAACATGCATCTTTGAATGAGAATGTGCTTGCTTACAGCAACGTGCTATATGTTCTGAATGCCCGAATAGGGAATCTGTGTCAAAACTTTGTTAGGAATTATGTGATCCTTACAAGCTGGAAGTAAGGGAGATGGGGCATGAAGTTATTTCTAGGAGTTGGACACATACCAAGTTTAGCTCAGTTCTGGGCATCTTTGAAATACCTATACAAACTTGTTCCTACCTAGTAACTTGCATCTTTGAATGAGAATGTGCTTGCTTACAGCAACGTGCTATATGTTCTGAATGCCCGAATTGGGAATCTGTGTCAAAACTTTGTTAGGAATTATGTGATCCTTACTAGCTGGAAGTAAGGGAGATGGGGCATGAAGTTATTTCTAGGAGTTGGACACATACCAAGATTAGCTCAGTTCTGGGCATCTTTGAAATACCTATACAAACTTGTTCCTACATAGTAACTTGCAACTTTGAATGAGATTGTGCTTGCTTACAGCAACGTGCTATATGTTCTGAATGCCCGAATTGGGAATCTGTGTCAAAACTTTGTTAGGAATTATGTGATCCTTACTAGCTGGAAGTAAGGGAGATGGGGCATGAAGTTATTTCTAGGAGTTGGACACATACCAAGTTTAGCTCAGTTCTGGGCATCTTTGAAATACCTATACAAACTTGTTCCTACATAGTAACTTGCATCTTTGAATGAGAATCTGCTTGCTTACAGCAACGTGCTATATGTTCTGAATGCCCGAATTGGGAATCTGTGTTAAAATTTTGTTAGGAATTATGTGATCCTTACTAGCTGGAAGTAAGGGAGATGGGGCATGAAGTTATTTCTAGGAGTTGGACACATACCAAGTTTAGCTCAGTTCTGGGCATCTTTGAAATACCTATACAAACTTGTTCCTACATAGTAACTTGCATCTTTGAATGAGAATCTGCTTGCTTACAGCAACGTGCTATATGTTCTGAATGCCCGAATTGGGAATCTGTGTCAAAACTTTGTTAGGAGTTATGTCATCCTTACTAGCTGGAAGTAAGGGAGATGGGGCATGAAGTTATATCTAGGAGTTGGACACATACCAAGTTTAGCTCAGTTCTGGGCATCTTTGACATACCTATACAAACTTGTTCCTACATAGTAACTTGCAACTTTGAATGAAAATGTGCTTGCTTACAGCAACGTGCTATATGTTCTGAATGCCCGATTTGGGAATCTGTGTCAAAACTTTGTTAGGAATTATGTGATCCTTACTAGCTGGAAGTAAGGGAGATGGGGCATGAAGTTATTTCTAGGAGTTGGACACATACCAAGTTTAGCTCAGTTCTGGGCATCTTTGAAATACCTATACAAACTTGTTCCTACATAGTAACTTGCATCTTTGAATGAGAATTTGCTTGCTTACAGCAACGTGCTATATGTTCTGAATGCCCGAATTGGGAATCTGTGTCAAAACTTTGTTAGGAATTATGTGATCCTTACTAGCTGGAAGTAAGGGAGATGGGGCATGAAGTTATTTCTAGGAGTTGGACACATACCAAGTTTAGCTCAGTTCTGGGCATCTTTGAAATACCTATACAAACTTGTTCCTACATAGTAACTTGCATCTTTGAATGAGAATCTGCTTGCTTACAGCAACGTGCTATATGTTCTGAATGCCCGAATTGGGAATCTGTGTCAAAACTGTTAGGAATTATGTGATCCTTACTAGCTGGAAGTAAGGGAGATGGGGCATGAAGTTATTTCTAGAAGTTGGACACATACCAAGTTTAGCTCAGTTCTGGGCATCTTTGAAAAACCTATACAAACTTGTTACTACATAGTAACTTGCAACTTTGAATGGAAATCTGCTTGCTTACAGCAACGTACTATATGTTCTGAATGCTCGAATTGGGAATCTGTGTCAAAACTTTGTTAGGAATTATGTCATCCTTACTAGCTGGAAGTAAGGGAGATGGGGTATGAAGTTATTTCTAGGAGTTGGACACATACCAAGTTTAGCTCAGTTCTGGGCATCTTTGAAATACCTATACAAACTTGTTCCTACATAGTAACTTGCAACTTTGAATGAGAATGTGCTTGCTTACAGCAACGTGCTATATGTTCTGAATGCCCGAATTGGGAATCTGTGTCAAAACTTTGTTAGGAATTATGTGATCCTTACTAGCTGGAAGTAAGGGAGATGGGGCATGAAGTTATTTCTAGGAGTTGGACACATACCAAGTTTAGCTCAGTTCTGGGCATCTTTGAAATACCTATACAAACTTGTTCCTACATAGTAACTTGCAACTTTGAATGAGAATTTGCTTGCTTGCAGCAACGTGCTATATGTTCTGAATGCCCGATTTGGGAATCTGTGTCAAAACTTTGTTAGGAATTATGTGATCCTTACTAGCTGGAAGTAAGGGAGATGGAGCATGAAGTTATTTCTAGGAGTTGGACACATACCAAGTTTAGCTCAGTTCTGGGCATCTTTGAAATACCTATACAAACTTGTTCCTACATAGTAACTTGCAACTTTGAATGAGAATCTGCTTGCTTACAGCAACGTGCTATATGTTCTGAATGGCCGAATTGGGAATCTGTGTCAAAACTTTGTTAGGAATTATGTGATCCTTACTAGCGGGAAGTAAGGGAGATGGGGCATGAAGTTATTTCTAGGAGTTGGACACATACAAAGTTTAGCTCAGTTCTGGGCATCTTTGAAATACCTATACAAACTTGTTCCTACTTAGGAACTGGCATCTTTGAATGAGAATGTGCTTGCTTACAGCAAAGTGCTATATGTTCTGAATGCCCGAATTGGGAATCTGTGTCAAAACTTTGTTAGGAATTATGTGATCCTTACTAGCTGGAAGTAAGGGAGATGGGGCATGAAGTTATTTCTAGGAGTTGGACACATACCAAGTTTAGCTCAGTTCTGGGCATCTTTGAAATACCTATACAAACTTGTTCCTACATAGTAACTTGCATCTTTGAATGAGAATGTGCTTGCTTACAGCAACGTGCTATATGTTCTGAATGCCCGAATTGGGAATCTGTGTCAAAACATTGTTAGGAATTATGTGATCCTTACTAGCTGGAAGTAAGTTAGATGGGGCATGAAGTTATTTCTTGGAGTTGGAGACATACCAAGTTTAGCTCAGTTCTGGGCATCTTTGAAATACCTATACAAACTTGTTCCTACATAGTAACCTGCAACTTTGAATGAGAATGTGCTTGCTTGCAGCAACGTGCTATATGTTCTGAATGCCCGAATAGGGAATCTGTGTCAAAAGTTTGTTAGGAATTATGTGATCCTTACTATCTGGAAGTAAGGGAGATGGAGCATGAAGTTATTTCTAGGAGTTGGACACATACCAAGTTTAGCTCAGTTCTGGGCATCTTTGAAATACCTATACAAACTTGTTCCTACATAGTAACTTGCAACTTTGAATGAGAATCTGCTTGCTTACAGCAACGTGCTATATGTTCTGAATGCCCGAATTGGGAATCTGTGTCAAAACTTTGTTAGGTATTATGTGATCCTTACTAGCTGGAAGTAAGGGAGATGGGGCATGAAGTTATTTCTAGGAGTTGGACACATACCAAGTTTAGCTCAGTTCTGGGCATCTTTGAAATACCTATACAAACTTGTTCCTACCTAGTAACTTGCATCTTTGAATGAGAATGTGCTTGCTTACAGCAAAGTGCTATATGTTCTGAATGCCCGAATTGGGAATCTGTGTCAAAACTTTGTTAGGAATTATGTGATCCTTACTAGCTGGAAGTAAGGGAGATGGGGCATGAAGTTATTTCTAGGAGTTGGACACATACCAAGTTTAGCTCAGTTCTGGGCATCTTTGAAATACCTATACAAACTTGTTCCTACATAGTAACTTGCATCTTTGAATGAGAATGTGCTTGCTTACAGCAACGTGCTATATGTTCTGAATGCCCGAATTGGGAATCTGTGTCAAAACTTTGTTAGGAATTATGTGATCCTTACTAGCTGGAAGTAAGGGAGATGGGGCATGAAGTTATTTCTTGGAGTTGGAGACATACCAAGTTTACCTCAGTTCTGGGCATCTTTGAAATACCTATACAAACTTGTTCCTACATAGTAACTTGCAACTTTGAATGAGAATGTGCTTGCTTGCAGCAACGTGCTATATGTTCTGAATGCCCGAATAGGGAATCTGTGTCAAAACTTTGTTAGGAATTATGTGATCCTTACTAGCTGTAAGTAAGGGAGATGGAGCATGAAGTTATTTCTAGGAGTTGGACACATACCAAGTTTAGCTCAGTTCTAGGCATCTTTGAAATACCTATACAAACTTGTTTCTACCTAGTAACTTGCATCTTTGAATGAGAATGTGCTTGCTTGCAGCAACGTGCTATATGTTCTGAATGCCCGAATAGGGAATCTGTGTCAAAACTTTGTTAGGAATTATGTGATCCTTACTAGCTGGAAGTAAGGGAGATGGGGCATGAAGTTATTTCTTGGAGTTGGACACATACCAAGTTTAGCTCAGTTCTGGGCATCTTTGAAATTCCTATACAAACTTGTTCCTACATAGTAACTTGCAACTTTGAATGAGAATTTGCTTGCTTGCAGCAACGTGCTATATGTTCTGAATGCCCGATTTGGGAATCTGTGTCAAAACTTTGTTAGGAATTATGTGATCCTTACAAGCTGGAAGTAAGGGAGATGTGGCATGAAGTTATTTCTAGGAGTTGGACACATACCAAGTTTAGCTCAGTTCTGGGCATCTTTGAAATACCTATACAAACTTGTTCCTACATAGTAACTTGCATCTTTGAATGAGAATCTGCTTGCTTACAGCAACGTGCTATATGTTCTGAATGCCCGAATTGGGAATCTGTGTCAAAACTTTGTTAGGAATTATGTGATCCTTACTAGCTGGAAGTAAGGGAGATGGGGCATGAAGTTATTTCTAGGAGTTGGACACATACCAAGTTTAGCTCAGTTCTGGGCATCTTTGAAATACCTATACAAACTTGTTCCTACATAGTAACTTGCATCTTTGAATGAGAATCTGCTTGCTTACAGCAACGTGCTATATGTTCTGAATGCCCGAATTGGGAATCTGTGTCAAAACTGTTAGGAATTATGTGATCCTTACTAGCTGGAAGTAAGGGAGATGGGGCATGAAGTTATTTCTAGGAGTTGGACACATACCAAGTTTAGCTCAGTTCTGGGCATCTTTGAAATACCTATACAAACTTGTTCCTACATAGTAACTTGCAACTTTGAATGAAAATGTGCTTGCTTACAGCAACGTACTATATGTTCTGAATGCCCGAATTGGGAATCTGTGTCAAAACTTTGTTAGGAATTATGTCATCCTTACTAGCTGGAAGTAAGGGAGATGGGGTATGAAGTTATTTCTAGGAGTTGGACACATACCAAGTTTAGCTCAGTTCTGGGCATCTTTGAAATACCTATACAAACTTGTTCCTACATAGTAACTTGCAACTTTGAATGAGAATGTGCTTGCTTACAGCAACGTGCTATATGTTCTGAATGCCCGAATTGGGAATCTGTGTCAAACTTTGTTAGGAATTATGTGATCCTTACTAGCTGGAAGTAAGGGAGATGGGGCATGAAGTTATTTCTTGGAGTTGGACACATACCAAGTTTAGCTCAGTTCTGGGCATCTTTGAAATACCTATACAAACTTGTTCCTACATAGTAACTTGCAACTTTGAATGAGAATTTGCTTGCTTGCAGCAACGTGCTATATGTTCTGAATGCCCGATTTGGGAATCTGTGTCAAAACTTTTTTAGGAATTATGTGATCCTTACTAGCTGGAAGTAAGGGAGATGGAGCATGAAGTTATTTCTAGGAGTTGGACACATACCAAGTTTAGCTCAGTTCTGGGCATCTTTGAAATACCAATACAAACTTGTTCCTACATAGTAACTTGCAACTTTGAATGAGAATCTGCTTGCTTATAGCAACGTGCTATATGTTCTGAATGGCCGAATTGGGAATCTGTGTCAAAACTTTGTTAGGAATTATGTGATCCTTACTAGCTGGAAGTAAGGGAGATGGGGCATGAAGTTATTTCTAGGAGTTGGACACATACAAAGTTTAGCTCAGTTCTGGGCATCTTTGAAATACCTATACAAACTTGTTCCTACCTAGTAACTTGCATCTTTGAATGAGAATGTGCTTGCTTACGGCAAAGTGCTATATGTTCTGAATGCCCGAATTGGGAATCTGTGTCAAAACATTGTTAGGAATTATGTGATCCTTACTAGCTGGAAGTAAGGGAGATGGGGCATGAAGTTATTTCTTGGAGTTGGAGACATACCAAGTTTAGCTCAGTTCTGGGCATCTTTGAAATACCTATACAAACTTGTTCCTACATAGTAACTTGCAACTTTGAATGAGAATGTGCTTGCTTGCAGCAACGTGCTATATGTTCTGAATGGCCGAATTGGGAATCTGTGTCAAAACTTTGTTAGGAATTATGTGATCCTTACTAGCGGGAAGTAAGGGAGATGGGGCATGAAGTTATTTCTAGGAGTTGGACACATACAAAGTTTAGCTCAGTTCTGGGCATCTTTGAAATACCTATACAAACTTGTTCCTACTTAGGAACTGGCATCTTTGAATGAGAATGTGCTTGCTTACAGCAAAGTGCTATATGTTCTGAATGCCCGAATTGGGAATCTGTGTCAAAACTTTGTTAGGAATTATGTGATCCTTACTAGCTGGAAGTAAGGGAGATGGGGCATGAAGTTATTTCTAGGAGTTGGACACATACCAAGTTTAGCTCAGTTCTGGGCATCTTTGAAATACCTATACAAACTTGTTCCTACATAGTAACTTGCATCTTTGAATGAGAATGTGCTTGCTTACAGCAACGTGCTATATGTTCTGAATGCCCGAATTGGGAATCTGTGTCAAAACATTGTTAGGAATTATGTGATCCTTACTAGCTGGAAGTAAGTTAGATGGGGCATGAAGTTATTTCTTGGAGTTGGAGACATACCAAGTTTAGCTCAGTTCTGGGCATCTTTGAAATACCTATACAAACTTGTTCCTACATAGTAACCTGCAACTTTGAATGAGAATGTGCTTGCTTGCAGCAACGTGCTATATGTTCTGAATGCCCGAATAGGGAATCTGTGTCAAAAGTTTGTTAGGAATTATGTGATCCTTACTATCTGGAAGTAAGGGAGATGGAGCATGAAGTTATTTCTAGGAGTTGGACACATACCAAGTTTAGCTCAGTTCTGGGCATCTTTGAAATACCTATACAAACTTGTTCCTACATAGTAACTTGCAACTTTGAATGAGAATCTGCTTGCTTACAGCAACGTGCTATATGTTCTGAATGCCCGAATTGGGAATCTGTGTCAAAACTTTGTTAGGTATTATGTGATCCTTACTAGCTGGAAGTAAGGGAGATGGGGCATGAAGTTATTTCTAGGAGTTGGACACATACCAAGTTTAGCTCAGTTCTGGGCATCTTTGAAATACCTATACAAACTTGTTCCTACCTAGTAACTTGCATCTTTGAATGAGAATGTGCTTGCTTACAGCAAAGTGCTATATGTTCTGAATGCCCGAATTGGGAATCTGTGTCAAAACTTTGTTAGGAATTATGTGATCCTTACTAGCTGGAAGTAAGGGAGATGGGGCATGAAGTTATTTCTAGGAGTTGGACACATACCAAGTTTAGCTCAGTTCTGGGCATCTTTGAAATACCTATACAAACTTGTTCCTACATAGTAACTTGCATCTTTGAATGAGAATGTGCTTGCTTACAGCAACGTGCTATATGTTCTGAATGCCCGAATTGGGAATCTGTGTCAAAACTTTGTTAGGAATTATGTGATCCTTACTAGCTGGAAGTAAGGGAGATGGGGCATGAAGTTATTTCTTGGAGTTGGAGACATACCAAGTTTACCTCAGTTCTGGGCATCTTTGAAATACCTATACAAACTTGTTCCTACATAGTAACTTGCAACTTTGAATGAGAATGTGCTTGCTTGCAGCAACGTGCTATATGTTCTGAATGCCCGAATAGGGAATCTGTGTCAAAACTTTGTTAGGAATTATGTGATCCTTACTAGCTGTAAGTAAGGGAGATGGAGCATGAAGTTATTTCTAGGAGTTGGACACATACCAAGTTTAGCTCAGTTCTAGGCATCTTTGAAATACCTATACAAACTTGTTTCTACCTAGTAACTTGCATCTTTGAATGAGAATGTGCTTGCTTGCAGCAACGTGCTATATGTTCTGAATGCCCGAATAGGGAATCTGTGTCAAAACTTTGTTAGGAATTATGTGATCCTTACTAGCTGGAAGTAAGGGAGATGGGGCATGAAGTTATTTCTTGGAGTTGGACACATACCAAGTTTAGCTCAGTTCTGGGCATCTTTGAAATTCCTATACAAACTTGTTCCTACATAGTAACTTGCAACTTTGAATGAGAATTTGCTTGCTTGCAGCAACGTGCTATATGTTCTGAATGCCCGATTTGGGAATCTGTGTCAAAACTTTGTTAGGAATTATGTGATCCTTACAAGCTGGAAGTAAGGGAGATGTGGCATGAAGTTATTTCTAGGAGTTGGACACATACCAAGTTTAGCTCAGTTCTGGGCATCTTTGAAATACCTATACAAACTTGTTCCTACATAGTAACTTGCATCTTTGAATGAGAATCTGCTTGCTTACAGCAACGTGCTATATGTTCTGAATGCCCGAATTGGGAATCTGTGTCAAAACTTTGTTAGGAATTATGTGATCCTTACTAGCTGGAAGTAAGGGAGATGGGGCATGAAGTTATTTCTAGGAGTTGGACACATACCAAGTTTAGCTCAGTTCTGGGCATCTTTGAAATACCTATACAAACTTGTTCCTACATAGTAACTTGCATCTTTGAATGAGAATCTGCTTGCTTACAGCAACGTGCTATATGTTCTGAATGCCCGAATTGGGAATCTGTGTCAAAACTGTTAGGAATTATGTGATCCTTACTAGCTGGAAGTAAGGGAGATGGGGCATGAAGTTATTTCTAGGAGTTGGACACATACCAAGTTTAGCTCAGTTCTGGGCATCTTTGAAATACCTATACAAACTTGTTCCTACATAGTAACTTGCAACTTTGAATGAAAATGTGCTTGCTTACAGCAACGTACTATATGTTCTGAATGCCCGAATTGGGAATCTGTGTCAAAACTTTGTTAGGAATTATGTCATCCTTACTAGCTGGAAGTAAGGGAGATGGGGTATGAAGTTATTTCTAGGAGTTGGACACATACCAAGTTTAGCTCAGTTCTGGGCATCTTTGAAATACCTATACAAACTTGTTCCTACATAGTAACTTGCAACTTTGAATGAGAATGTGCTTGCTTACAGCAACGTGCTATATGTTCTGAATGCCCGAATTGGGAATCTGTGTCAAACTTTGTTAGGAATTATGTGATCCTTACTAGCTGGAAGTAAGGGAGATGGGGCATGAAGTTATTTCTTGGAGTTGGACACATACCAAGTTTAGCTCAGTTCTGGGCATCTTTGAAATACCTATACAAACTTGTTCCTACATAGTAACTTGCAACTTTGAATGAGAATTTGCTTGCTTGCAGCAACGTGCTATATGTTCTGAATGCCCGATTTGGGAATCTGTGTCAAAACTTTTTTAGGAATTATGTGATCCTTACTAGCTGGAAGTAAGGGAGATGGAGCATGAAGTTATTTCTAGGAGTTGGACACATACCAAGTTTAGCTCAGTTCTGGGCATCTTTGAAATACCAATACAAACTTGTTCCTACATAGTAACTTGCAACTTTGAATGAGAATCTGCTTGCTTATAGCAACGTGCTATATGTTCTGAATGGCCGAATTGGGAATCTGTGTCAAAACTTTGTTAGGAATTATGTGATCCTTACTAGCTGGAAGTAAGGGAGATGGGGCATGAAGTTATTTCTAGGAGTTGGACACATACAAAGTTTAGCTCAGTTCTGGGCATCTTTGAAATACCTATACAAACTTGTTCCTACCTAGTAACTTGCATCTTTGAATGAGAATGTGCTTGCTTACGGCAAAGTGCTATATGTTCTGAATGCCCGAATTGGGAATCTGTGTCAAAACATTGTTAGGAATTATGTGATCCTTACTAGCTGGAAGTAAGGGAGATGGGGCATGAAGTTATTTCTTGGAGTTGGAGACATACCAAGTTTAGCTCAGTTCTGGGCATCTTTGAAATACCTATACAAACTTGTTCCTACATAGTAACTTGCAACTTTGAATGAGAATGTGCTTGCTTGCAGCAACGTGCTATATGTTCTGAATGCCCGAATTGGGAATCTGTGTCAAAACTTTGTTAGGAATTATGTGATCCTTACTAGCTGTAAGTAAGGGAGATGGAGCATGAAGTTATTTCTAGGAGTTGGACACATACCAAGTTTAGCTCAGTTCTGGGCATCTTTGAAATACCTATACAAACTTGTTTCTACCTAGTAACTTGCATCTTTGAATGAGAATGTGCTAGCTTACAGCAACGTGCTATATGTTCTGAATGCCCGAATAGGGAATCTGTGTCAAAACTTTGTTAGGAATTATGTGATCCTTACTAGCTGGAAGTAAGGGAGATGGGGCATGAAGTTATTTCTTGGAGTTGGACACATACCAATTTAGCTCAGTTCTGGGCATCTTTGAAAAACCTATACAAACTTGTTCCTACATAGTAACTTGCAACTTTGAATGAGAATGTGCTTGCTTGCAGGAACGTGCTATATGTTCTGAATGCCCGATTTGGGAATCTGTGTCAAAACTTTGTTAGGAATTATGTGATCCTTACTAGCTGGAAGTAAGGGAGATGGGGCATGAAGTTATTTCTAGGAGTTGGACACATACCAAGTTTAGCTCAGTTCTGGGCATCTTTGAAATACCTATACAAACTTGTTCCTACATAGTAACTTGCAACTTTGAATGAAAATGTGCTTGCTTACAGCAACGTGCTATATGTTCTGAATGCCCGAATTGGGAATCTGTGTCAAAACTTTGTTAGGAATTATGTGATCCTTACTAGCTGGAAGTAAGTGAGATGGGGCATGAAGTTATTTCTAGGAGTTGGACACATACCAAGTTTAGCTCAGTTCTGGGCATCTTTGAAATACCTATACAAACTTGTTCCTACATAGTAACTTGCATCTTTGAATGAGAATGTGCTTGCTTACAGCAACGTGCTATATGTTCTGAATGCCCGAATTGGCAATCTGTGTCAAAACTTTGTTAGGAATTATGTGATCCTTACTAGCTGGAAGTAAGGGAGATGGGGCATGAAGTTATTTCTAGGAGTTGGACACATACCAAGTTTAGCTCAGTTCTGGGCATCTTTGAAATACCTATACAAACTTGTTCCTACATAGTAACTTGCATCTTTGAATGAGAATCTGCTTGCTTACAGCAACGTGCTATATGTTCTGAATGCCCGAATAGGGAATCTGTGTCAAAAGTTTGTTAGGAATTATGTGATCCTTACTAGCTGTAAGTAAGGGAGATGGAGCATGAAGTTATTTCTAGGAGTTGGACACATACCAAGTTTAGCTCAGTTCTGGGCATCTTTGAAATACCTATACAAACTTGTTTCTACCTAGTAACTTGCATCTTTGAATGAGAATGTGCTAGCTTACAGCAACGTGCTATATGTTCTGAATGCCCGAATAGGGAATCTGTGTCAAAACTTTGTTAGGAATTATGTGATCCTTACTAGCTGGAAGTAAGGGAGATGGGGCATGAAGTTATTTCTTGGAGTTGGACACATACCAAGTTTAGCTCAGTTCTGGGCATCTTTGAAATACCTATACAAACTTGTTCCTACATAGTAACGTGCAACTTTGAATGAGAATGTGCTTGCTTGCAGGAACGTGCTATATGTTCTGAATGCCCGATTTGGGAATCTGTGTCAAAACTTTGTTAGGAATTATGTGATTCTTACTAGCTGGAAGTAAGGGAGATGGGGCATGAAGTTATTTCTAGGAGTTGGACACATACCAAGTTTAGCTCAGTTCTGGGCATCTTTGAAATACCTATACAAACTTGTTCCTACATAGTAACTTGCAACTTTGAATGAAAATGTGCTTGCTTACAGCAACGTGCTATATGTTCTGAATGCCCGAATTGGGAATCTGTGTCAAAACTTTGTTAGGAATTATGTGATCCTTACTAGCTGGAAGTAAGGGAGATGGCGCATGAAGTTATTTCTAGGAGTTGGACACATACCAAGTTTAGCTCAGTTCTGGGCATCTTTGAAATACCTATACAAACTTGTTCCTACGTAGTAACTTGCATCTTTGAATGAGAATGTGCTTGCTTACAGCAACGTGCTATATGTTCTGAATGCCCGAATTGGCAATCTGTGTCAAAACTTTGTTAGGAATTATGTGATCCTTACTAGCTGGAAGTAAGGGAGATGGGGCATGAAGTTATTTCTAGGAGTTGGACACATACCAAGTTTAGCTCAGTTCTGGGCATCTTTGAAATACCTATACAAACTTGTTCCTACATAGTAACTTGCATCTTTGAATGAGAATCTGCTTGCTTACAGCAACGTGCTATATGTTCTGAATGCCCGAATTGGCAATCTGTGTCAAAACTTTGTTAGGAATTATGTGATCCTTACTAGCTGGAAGTAAGGGAGATGGGGCATGAAGTTATTTCTAGGAGTTGGACACATACCAAGTTTAGCTCAGTTCTGGGCATCTTTGAAATACCTATACAAACTTGTTCCTACATAGTAACTTGCATCTTTGAATGAGAATGTGCTTGCTTACAGCAACGTGCTATATGTTCTGAATGCCCGAATTGGGAATCTGTGTCAAAACTTTGTTAGGAATTATGT